>NW_027362124.1:265000-290000 GCF_039654945.1 Dendrobates tinctorius | reverse complement strand
TGATCTGTGATGGAGCGAGTTTCTAGGACCAAACTGACTTTATCTTTGACTGTTCTTTAGATAATCTATTCTGGAGCAACATTACATGTGCGACTTGCCGCTAATCAAAAGAAGCACCGTGGGTGCCATCAGGTAAGAGGTTTTTCTCTTGATCTTGTCCAGCAGCCACAGACCGCTGTCCTGGCTAATGGACTGGGACATGCACTTTGATTTGCACAAACCTTAAATTATCTCTCAGATGAAGCCTTTTACCATGCAATGCTAATCTTTATCAACTACTGGATGAACAGTTTTCTAACAGTATAAGTTTTGCAATTTTTTTTTTTCACACTTTTTCCAAGTAACAGATACAGCAATCTTTTTACTAGCCACTTTTCATCAACATTTCAAACTGTCCCAGCTGTGATATCGTGGAAATGTTGGTAAATTTGTGGAATGAAAGGTTATAAGATATCAATTTACCATTGTGTATGATTGCAGATTTGCACTGCAGCTTTGGAGCATGTTTTCGCCATCGTTCACGATTTCATATGCTTTATTCTGCACAACAAGCCGCAGCCATGACTGTGTAATGGTTAGCACTCTGGACTTTGAATCCTGTGATCTGAGTTCAAATCTCAGTGGAACCTGGGCACACATTTCGATTTTTCCATCTGCACTCAGATCGACGATGCCCAATGTTTATGATGAAACAAGCAATTTAAAATCCACATAATATAAGACAAAAAAAGAGTTCAAGGATTCATGGAATACCATGGTCAAAGCTGTCAATCAAGTAGGATTAGCAAAAATTAAAATTGTTTATGTCACTCATTGTCAATGTCATACCAAGCAATCTCATTTTTCACATAACACTCTTTCCAAGTGGGTGAATCTGACAAGGATTTGAAGCCAAAATGGCTTCAGGAAGTGTTTTTGATTTTTCTCTAAGCCATCTTTTCTTGTGTTTTCCAGAATTTCCTAAAGTGCCTTATAAACATTTTTGGTGGTGTTTTTCTAAAAATTCTTTTCGGCGTCTTTTGAATGTGTTTTGTGGCTTTTTTTGTAGCACACAAAAGTCAATCAGGACCCTTTATAGGGTCTTTTGAACCTTACCGTTGACTTGTATTATAGGTATGGAGCTGTTCAAAGTGAAAAACAGCTGAAGATTGATATGGTAATTTCAGTTAACCGCTGGACATTTTTGGAAACTTGAGATGGTTAATAGACGCTCCAAAGCCTGATCAAATGAACATCAAGTGTTTTTTACTTGGAAATGATTATGTTCAGTCTTCTCAGCATTTTTGGATTATTTTTAAAGATGTTTTTGGAGCTGACTGACTCCAAATCCACATTATGAAGAGGGAAAAGCTTTAAACTGTGAATGGTTCCCATGGATGATGAATTTAAATCAGATTTTTGCATTTTAATGAGACCTTGTATTTTCTTTTCTTTTTCTGAGATGTCTTCCAGAGGGTTGATCACTGAGCTTGATCATGGAGCTATTAGAAAACGTGTGTGAAACTCATAACAGCTTGACGTCTGAGTAGTCGTAGCCGAGTGGTTAAGGCGATGGACTAGAAAGCCATTGGGGTCTCACCACGCAGGTTCAAATCATGCCGACTACGTCTATGTTTCATTAACTTTTTGACCTTTTACCTTTGTTGTTCAATTTGCATGTTTACTAGTCTATTCCCCATGACAGTGATATGTGATGGAGCGAGTTTCTAGGACCAAACTGACTTTATCTTTGACTGTTCTTTAGATAATCTATTCTGGAGCAAAATTACATGTGCGACTTGCCGCTAATCAAAAGAAGCACCGTGGGTGCCATCAGGTAAGAGGTTTTTCTCTTGATCTTGTCCAGCAGCCACAGACCGCTGTCCTGGCTAATGGACTGGGACATGCACTTTGATTTGCACAAACCTTAAATTATCTCTCAGATGAAGCCTTTTACCATGCAATGCTAATCTTTATCAACTACTGGATGAACAGTTTTCTAACAGTATAAGTTTTGCAATTTATTTTTTTCACACTTTTTCCAAGTAACAGATACAGCAATCTTTTTACTAGCCACTTTTCATCAACATTTCAAACTGTCCTAGCTGTGATATCGTGGAAATGTTGGTAAATTTGTGGAATGAAAGGTTATAAGATATCAATTTACCATTGTGTATGATTGCAGATTTGCACTGCAGCTTTGGAGCCTGTTTTCGCCATCGTTCACAATTTCATATGCTTTATTCAGCACAACAAGCCGCAGCCATGACTGTGTAATGGTTGGTTCCATGGTGTAATCGTTAGCACTCTGGACTTTGAATCCTGTGATCTGAATTCAAATCTCAGTGGAACCTGGGCACACATTTCGATTTTTCCATCTGCACTCAGATCGACGATGCCCAATGTTTATGATGAAACAAGCAATTTAAAATCCACATAATAAAAGACAAAAAAAGAGTTCAAGGATTCATGGAATACCATGGTCAAAGCTGTCAATCAAGTAGGATTAGCAAAAATTAAAATTGTCTATGTCACTCATTGTCTATGTCATACCAAGCAATCTCATACTCTGTGACTTGAGTCAATATTCACATAACACTCTTTCCAAGTGGGTGAATCTGACAAGGATTTGAAGCCAAAATGGCTTCAGGAAGTGTTTTTGATTTTTCTCTAAGCCATCTTTTCTTGTGTTTTCCAGAATTTCCTAAAGTGCCTTATAAACATTTTTGGTGGTGTTTTTCTAAAAATTCTTTTCGGCGTCTTTTGAATGTGTTTTGTGGCTTTTTTTGTAGCACACAAAAGTCAATCAGGACCCTTTATAGGGTCTTTCGAACCTTACCCTTGACTTGTATTATAGGTATGGAGCTGTTCAAAGTGAAAAACAGCTGAAGATTGATATGGTAATTTCAGTTAACCGCTGGACATTTTTGGAAACTTGAGATGGTTAATAGATGCTCCAAAGCCTGATCAAATGAACATCAAGTCTTTTTTACTTGGAAATGATTATGTTCAGTCTTCTCAGCATTTTTGGATTATTTTTAAAGATGTTTTTGGAGCTGACTGACTCCAAATCCACATTATGAAGAGGGAAAAGCTTTAAACTGTGAATGGTTCCCATTGATGATGACTTTAAATCAGATTTTTGCATTTTACTGAGACCTTGTATTTTCTTTTCATTTTCTGAGATGTCTTCCAGAGGGTTGATCACTGAGCTTGATCATGGTGCTATTAGAAAACATGTGTGAAACTCATAACAGCTTGACGTCCGAGTAGTCGTGGCCGAGTGGTTAAGGCGATGGACTTGAAATCCATTGGTGTCTCCCCGCGCAGGTTCAAATCCTGCCGACTACGTCTATGTTTCAATAACTTTTTGACCTTTTATCTTTGTTGTTCAATTTGCATGTTTACTAGTCTATTCCCCATGACAGTGATCTGTGATGGAGCGAGTTTCTAGGACCAAACTGACTTTATCTTTGACTGTTCTTTAGATAATCTATTCTGGAGCAACATTACATGTGCGACTTGCCGCTAATCAAAAGAAGCACTGTGGGTGCCATCAGGTAAGAGGTTTTTCTCTTGATCTTGTCCAGCAGCCACAGACCGCTGTCCTGGCTAATGGACTGGGACATGCACTTTGATTTGCACAAACCTTAAATTATCTCTCAGATGAAGCCTTTTACCATGCAATGCTAATCTCTATCAACTACTGGATGAACAATTTTCTAACAGTATAAGTTTTGCAATTTATTTTTTTCACACTTTTTCCAAGTAACAGATACAGCAATCTTTTTACTAGCCACTTTTCATCAACATTTCAAACTGTCCTAGCTGTGATATCGTGGAAATGTTGGTAAATTTGTGGAATGAAAGGTTATAAGATATCAATTTACCATTGTGTATGATTGCAGATTTGCACTGCAGCTTTGGAGCCTGTTTTCGCCATCGTTCACGATTTCATATGCTTTATTCAGCACAACAAGCCGCAGCCAAGAATGTGTCATGGTTGGTTCCATGGTGTAATGGTTAGCACTCTGGACTTTGAATCCAGTGATCTGAGTTGAAATCTCAGTAGAACCTGGGCACACATTTAGATTTTTCCATCTGCACTCAGATCGACGATGCCCAATGTTTATGATGAAACAAGCAATTTAAAATCCACATAATAAAAGACAAAAAAAGAGTTCAAGGATTCATGGAATACCATGGTCAAAGCTGTCAATCAAGTAGGATTAGCAAAAATTAAAATTGTCTATGTCACTCATTGTCTATGTCATACCAAGCAATCTCATACTCTGTGACTTGAGTCAATATTCACATAACACCCTTTCCAAGTGGTTGAATCTGACAAGGATTTGAAGCCAAAATGGCTTCAGGAAGTGTTTTTGATTTTTCTCTAAGCCATCTTTTCTTGTGTTTTCCAGAATTTCCTAAAGTGCCTTATAAACATTTTTGGTGGTGTTTTTCTAAAAATTCTTTTCGGCGTCTTTTGAATGTGTTTTGTGGCTTTTTTTGTAGCACACAAAAGTCAATCAGGACCCTTTATAGGGTCTTTCGAACCTTACCGTTGACTTGTATTATAGGTATGGAGCTGTTCAAAGTGAAAAACAGCTGAAGATTGATATGGTAATTTCAGTTAACGGCTGGACATTTTTGGAAACTTGAGATGGTTAATAGACGCTCCAAAGCCTGATCAAATGAACATCAAGTCTTTTTTACTTGGAAATGATTATGTTCAGTCTTCTCAGCATTTTTGGATTATTTTTAAAGATGTTTTTGGAGCTGACTTACTCCAAATCCACATTATGAAGAGGGAAAAGCTTTAAACTGTGAATGGTTCCCATTGATGATGACTTTAAATCAGATTTTTGCATTTTACTGAGACCTTGTATTTTCTTTTCATTTTCTGAGATGTCTTCCAGAGGGTTGATCACTGAGCTTGATCATGGTGCTATTAGAAAACATGTGTGAAACTCATAACAGCTTGACGTCCGAGTAGTCGTGGCCGAGTGGTTAAGGCGATGGACTAGAAATCCGTTGGGGTCTCCCCGCGCAGTTTCAAATCCTGCTGACTACGTCTATGTTTCAAAAACTTTTTGACCTTTTATCTTTGTTGTTCAATTTGCATGTTTACTAGTCTATTCCCCATGACAGTGATCTGTGATGGAGCGAGTTTCTAGGACCAAACTGACTTTATCTTTGACTGTTCTTTAGATAATCTATTCTGGAGCAACATTACATGTGCGACTTGCCGCTAATCAAAAGAAGCACCGTGGGTGCCATCAGGTAAGAGGTTTTTCTCTTGATCTTGTCCAGCAGCCACAGACCGCTGTCCTGGCTAATGGACTGGGACATGCACTTTGATTTGCACAAACCTTAAATTATCTCTCAGATGAAGCCTTTTACCATGCAATGCTAATCTTTATCGACTACTGGATGAACAGTTTTCTAACAGTATAAGTTTTGCAATTTATGTTTTTCACACTTTTTCCAAGTAACAGATACAGCAATCTTTTTACTAGCCACTTTTCATCAACATTTCAAACTGTCCTAGCTGTGATATCGTGGAAATGTTGGTAAATTTGTGGAATGAAAGGTTATAAGATATCAATTTACCATTGTGTATGATTGCAGATTTGCACTGCAGCTTTGGAGCCTGTTTTCGCCATCGTTCACAATTTCATATGCTTTATTCAGCACAACAAGCCGCAGCCATGACTGTATTATGGTTGGCTCCATGGTGTAATGGTTAGCACTCTGGACTTTGAATCCTGTGATCTGAGTTCAAATCTCAGTGGAACCTGGGCACACATTTCGATTTTTCCATCTGCACTCAGATCGACGATACCCAATGTTTATGATGAAACAAGCAATTTAAAATCCACATAATAAAAGACAAAAAAAGAGTTCAAGGATTCATGGAATACCGTGGTCAAAGCTGTCAATCAAGTAGGATTAGCAAAAATTAAAATTGTCTATGTCACTCATTGTCTATGTCATACCAAGCAATCTCATACTCTGTGACTTGAGTCAATATTCACATAACACTCTTTCCAAGTGGGTGAATCTGACAAGGATTTGAAGCCAAAATGGCTTCAGGAAGTGTTTTTGATTTTTCTCTAAGCCATCTTTTCTTGTGTTTTCCAGAATTTCCTAAAGTACCTTATAAACATTTTTGGTGGTGTTTTTCTAAAAATTCTTTTCGGCATCTTTTGAATGTGTTTTGTGGCTTTTTTTGTAGCACATAAAAGTCAATCAGGACCCTTTATACGGTCTTTCGAACCTTACCGTTGACTTGTATTATAGGTATGGAGCTGTTCAAAGTGAAAAACAGCTGAAGATTGATATGGTAATTTCAGTTAACCGCTGGACATTTTTGGAAACTTGAGATGGTTAATAGACGCTCCAAAGCCTGATCAAATGAACATCAAGTCTTTTTTACTTGGAAATGATTATGTTCAGTCTTCTCAGCATTTTTGGATTATTTTTAAGGATGTTTTTGGAGCTGACTGACTCCAAATCCACATTATGAAGAGGGAAAAGCTTTAAACTGTGAATGGTTCCCATTGATGATGACTTTAAATCCGATTTTTGCATTTTACTGAGACCTTGTATTTTCTTTTCATTTTCTGAGATGTCTTCCAGTGGGTTGATCACTGAGCTTGATCATGGTGCTATTAGAAAACATGTGTGAAACTCATAAAAGCTTGACGTCTGAGTAAGTCGTGGCCGAGTGGTTAAGGCGATGTACTAGAAATCCATTGGGGTCTCCCCGCGCAGGTTCAAATTCTGCCTACTACGTCTATGTTTCACTAACTTTTTGACCTTTTATCTTTGTTGTTCAATTTGCGTGTTTACTAGTCTATTCCCCATGACAGTGATCTGTGATGGAGCGAGTTTCTAGGACCAAACTGACTTTATCTTTGACTGTTCTTTAGATAATCTATTCTGGAGCAACATTACATGTGCGACTTGCCGCTAATCAAAAGAAGCACCGTGGGTGCCATCAGGTAAGAGGTTTTTCTCTTGATCTTGTCCAGCAGCCACAGACCGCTGTCCTGGCTAATGGACTGGGACATGCACTTTGATTTGCACAAACCTTAAATTATCTCTCAGATGAAGCCTTTTACCATGCAATGCTAATCTTTATCAACTACTGGATGAACAGTTTTCTAACAGTATAAGTTTTGCAATTTATTTTTTTCACACTTTTTCCAAGTAACAGATACAGCAATCTTTTTACTAGCCACTTTTCATCAACATTTCAAACTGTCCTAGCTGTGATATCGTGGAAATGTTGGTAAATTTGTGGAATGAAAGGTTATAAGATATCAATTTACCATTGTGTATGATTGCAGATTTGCACTGCAGCTTTGGAGCCTGTTTTCGCCATCGTTCACGATTTCATATGCTTTATTCAGCACAACAAGCCGCAGCCATGACTGTGTAATGGTTGGTTCCATGGTGTAATGGTTAGCACTCTGGACTTTGAATCCTGTGATCTGAATTCAAATCTCAGTGGAACCTGGGCACACATTTCAATTTTTCCATCTGCACTCAGATCGACGATGCCCAATGTTTATGATGAAACAAGCAATTTTAAATCCACATAATAAAAGACAAAAAAAGAGTTCAAGGATTCATGGAATACCATGGTCAAAGCTGTCAATCAAGTAGGATTAGCAAAAATTAAAATTGTCTATGTCACTCATTGTCTATGTCATACCAAGCAATCTCATACTCTGTGACTTGAGTCAATATTCACATAACACTCTTTCCAAGTGGGTGAATCTGACAAGGATTTGAAGCCAAAATGGCTTCAGGAAGTGTTTTTGATTTTTCTCTAAGCCATCTTTTCTTGTGTTTTCCAGAATTTCCTAAAGTGCCTTATAAACATTTTTGGTGGTGTTTTTCTAAAAATTCTTTTCGGCGTCTTTTGAATGTGTTTTGTGGCTTTTTTTGTAGCACACAAAAGTCAATCAGGACCCTTTATAGGGTCTTTCGAACCTTACCGTTGACTTGTATTATAGGTATGGAGCTGTTCAAAGTGAAAAACAGCTGAAGATTGATATGGTAATTTCAGTTAACCGCTGGACATTTTTGGAAACTTGAGATGGTTAATAGACGCTCCACAGCCTGATCAAATGAACATCAAGTCTTTTTTACTTGGAAATGATTATGTTCAGTCTTCTCAGCATTTTTGGATTATTTTTAAGTATGTTTTTGGAGCTGACTGACTCCAAATCCACATTATGAAGAGGGAAAAGCTTTAAACTGTGAATGGTTCCCATTGATGATGACTAGTGTTGAGCATTCCGATACCGCAAGTATCGGGTATCGGCCGATACTTGCTGTATCGGAATTCCGATACCTACTTCCGATATTTTTTCAATATCGGAATTCGGCATCGGAATCGGAAGTTCCAAGTTGATTGACAGCCTGACGTCATCATGATGCGCGGTGTGTGCGCATCATGATGCGCCGTCATTTCGGGCCTTCCGGGGGTCTCTGCCGGCCTGCCGTGGGGCTGTGTGGACTGCCCGGGTTCTGTACCGGCCTGCCGGGGGGCTGTGCCGGCCTGCCGGTGGTCTGTGCACCCTGTGGGGGTCTGTACCGGCCTGCCGGGGGGCTGTGCCGGCCTGCCGGTGGTCTGTGCACCCTGTGGGGGTCTGTACCGGCCTGCCGGGGGGCTGTGCCGGCCTGCCGGTGGTCTGTGCACCCTGTGAGGGTCTGTACCGGCCTGCCGGGGGTCTGTGCCGGCCTGCCGAGGGGCTGTGCTGATGTCCGGGGGTCTGTGCAAGCATCGTCCAATGGGACTACAAGTCCCATCTGGCGATGCCTGCTACCATGACAGTGATTGACACATTAGCCAATGATGGGACAGTAGTAGTCCCATCATCCGGCTAATGTGTTAAATGTTAAAAAAAAAAAAAAAAAAATACTACATACATACATACTACATGCATGCTACATACATACTACATGCTACATACATACATGCTACATACATACTACATATATACTACATGCATGCTACATACATACTACATGCTACATACATACTACATGCTACATACATACTACATATATACTACATGCATGCTACATACATACTACATGCTACATACATACTACATGCATGCTACATACATACTACATGCATGCTACATACATACTACATGCTACATACTACATGCTACATACATACTACATATATACTACATGCATTCTACATACATACTACATGCTACATACATACTACATATATACTACATGCATGCTACATACATACTACATATATACTACATGCATGCTACATACATACTACATGCTACATACATACTACATGCATGCTACATACATACTACATGCATGCTACATACATACTACATGCTACATACATACTACATGCTACATACATACTACATATATACTACATGCATGCTACATACATACTACATGCTACATACATACTACATATGTACTACATGCATGCTACACACATACTACATGCTACATACATACTACATGCATGCTACATACATACTACATGCTACATACATACTACATGCTACATACATACTACATGCTACATACATACTACATATATACTACATGCATGCTACATACATACTACATGCTACATACATACTACATATATACTACATGCATGCTACATACATACTACATGCTACATATATACTACATGCTACATACATACTACATATATACTACATACATGCTACATACATACTGCATGCTACATACATACTACATGCATGCTACTTGCATGCTACATACATACTACATACATACTACATACATACTACATGCATGCTACATGCATGCTACATGCTACATACATACTACATACATACTACATGCTACATACATGCTACATACATACTACATACATACTACATGCTACATACATACTACATATATACTACATGCATGCTACATACATACTAATGCTACATACATACCACATACATACTACATACATGCTACATATATACTACATATATACTACATGCATGCTACATACATACTACATATATACTACATGCTACATATATACTACATGCTACATGCATGCTACATACATACTACATACATACTACATGCTACATACATACAACATATATACTACATACATACAATACATTCATACAATACATACATAGACATACAGTACATATAACATAGAGTAACATACTTACCAATACTTGTCACATTGTTCCCTGAAGCCATTGTCTTTTCCGGAATAAATATTAACATAACAAACCACAAAAATACTCACCCACGATCCGAAGCAGTCCACGAGTGTGTCCCACGACGATCTTGGGTAGAGAACTGCAGCATCAGATGATGCTGCCGTTCTCTACGGGCTGCAGGAATCCAATGACGGAAGGTAGGTATCCTTCCGCACTGTATTCCTCCGCCACTTAAAAAAAAAAAAGTCCCTAGTCTCACTTTATGCCATTGCTGCGTGGGAAATTCCCACACAGCAATGGCATAAAGTGAGACTAGGGACTTTTTTTTTTTAAGTGGCGGAGTCATGGTTGGTTCCATGGTGTAATCGTTAGCACTCTGGACTTTGAATCCAGTGATCTGAGTTCAAATCTCAGTGGAACCTGGGCATACATTTCTATTTTTCCATGTGCACTCAGATCGACGATGCCCAATGTTTATGATGAAACATGCAATTTAAAATCCACATAATAAAAGACAAAAAAAGGGTTCAAGGATTCATGGAATACCATGATCAAAGCTGTCAATCAAGTAGGATTAGCAAAAATTAAAATTGTCTATATCACTCATTGTCTATGTCATACCAAGCAATCTCATACTCTGTGACTTGAGTCAATATTCACATAACACTCTTTCCAAGTGGGTGAATCTGACAAGGATTTGAAGCCAAAATGGCTTCAGGAAGTTTTTTTTTAATTTTTCTCTAAGCCTTCTTTTCTTGTGTTTTCCAGAATTTCCTAAAGTGCCTTATAAACATTTTTGGTGGTGTTTTTCTAAATATTCTTTTCGGCGTCTTTTGAATGTGTTTTGTGGCTTTTTTTGTAGGACACAAAAGTCAATCAGGACCCTTTATAGGGTCTTTCGAACCTTACCGTTGACTTGTAGTATAGGTATGGAGCTATTCAAAGTGAAAAACAGCTGAAGATTGATATGGTAATTTCAGTTAACCGCTGGACATTTTTGGAAACTTGAGATGGTTAATAGACGCTCCAAAGCCTGATCAAATGAACATCAAGTCTTTTTTACTTGGAAATGATTATGTTCAGTCTTCTTAGCATTTTCGTATTATTTTTAAGGATGTTTTTGGAGCTGACTGACTCCAAATCCACATTATGAAGAGGGAAAAGCATTAAACTGTGAATGGTTCCCATTGATGATGACTTTAAATCAGATTTTTGCATTTTACTGAGACCTTGTATTTTCTTTTCTTTTTCTGAGATGTCTTCCAGAGGGTTGATCACTGAGCTTGATCATGGTGCTATTAGAAAACGTGTGTGAAACTCATAACAGCATGACGTCTGAGTAGTCGTGGCCGAGTGGTTAAGGCGATGGGCTAGAAATCTTTTGGGGTCTCCCCGCGCAGGTGCAAATCCTGCCGATTACGTCTATGTTTAAAATAACTTTTTGACCTTTTATCTTTGTTGTTCAATTTGCATGTTTACTAGTCTATTCCCCATGACAGTGATTTGTGATGGAGCGAGTTTCTAGGACCAAACTGACTTTATATTTGACTGTTCTTTAGATAATCTATTCTGGAGCAACATTACATGTGCGACTTGCCGCTAATCAAAAGAAGCATCGTGGGTGCCATCAGGTAAGAGGTTTTTCTCTTGATCTTGTCCAGCAGCCACAGACCGCTGTCCTGGCTAACGGACTGGGACATGCACTTTGATTTGCACAAACCTTAAATTATCTCTCAGATGAAGCCTTTTACCATGCAATGCTAATCTTTATCGACTACTGGATGAACAGTTTTCTAACAGTATAAGTTTTGCAATTTATTTTTTTCACACTTTTTCCAAGTAACAGATACAGCAATCTTTTTACTAGCCACTTTTCATCAACATTTCAAAGTGTCCTAGCTGTGATATCGTGGAAATGTTGGTAAATTTGTGGAATGAAAGGTTATAAGATATCAATTTACCATTGTGTATGATTGCAGATTTGCACTGCAGCTTTGGAGCCTGTTTTCACCATCGTTCATGATTTCATATGCTTTATTCAGCACAACAAGCCGCAGCCATGACTACTTCATGGCTGGTTCCATGGTGTAATGGTTAGCACTCTGGACTTTGAATCCGGTGATCTGAGTTCAAATCTCAGTGGAACCTGGGTACACATTTCGATTTTTCCATCTGCACTCAGATCGACGATGCCCAATGTTTATGATGAAACAAGCAATTTAAAATCCACATAATAAAAGACAAAAAAAGAGTTCAAGGATTCATGGAATACCATCGTCAAAGCAGTAGGATAAGGATCAAGTAGTATTAGCAAAAATTAAAATTGTCTATGTCATACCAAACAATCTCATACTCTGTGAATAGAGTCAATATGCACATAACACTCTTTCCAAGTGGGTTAATCTGACAAGTATTTGAAGCCAAAATGGCTGCAGGAAGTGTTTTCGATTTTTCTCTAAGCCATCTTTTCTTGTGTTTTCCAGAATTTCCTAAAGTGCCTTATAAACATTTTTGGTGATGTTTTTCTAAAAATTCTTTTCGGCGTCTTTTGAATGTGTTTTGTGCCTTTTTTTGTAGCACACAAAAGTCAATCAGGACCCTTTATACGGTCTTTCGAACCTTACCGTTGACTTGTATTATAGGTATGGAGCTGTTCAAAGTGAAAAACAGCTGAAGATTGATATGGTAATTTCAGTTAACCGCTGGACATTTTTGGAAACTTGAGATGGTTAATAGACGCTCCAAAGCCTGATCAAATGAACATCAAGTCTTTTTTACTTGGAAATGATTATGTTCAGTCTTCTCAGCATTTTTGGATTATTTTTAAGGATGTTTTTGGAGCTGACTGACTCCAAATCCACATTATGAAGAGGGAAAAGCTTTAAACTGTGAATGGTTCCCATTGATGATGACTTTAAATCCGATTTTTGCATTTTACTGAGACCTTGTATTTTCTTTTCATTTTCTGAGATGTCTTCCAGTGGGTTGATCACTGAGCTTGATCATGGTGCTATTAGAAAACATGTGTGAAACTCATAAAAGCTTGACGTCTGAGTAAGTCGTGGCCGAGTGGTTAAGGCGATGTACTAGAAATCCATTGGGGTCTCCCCGCGCAGGTTCAAATTCTGCCGACTACGTCTATGTTTCACTAACTTTTTGACCTTTTATCTTTGTTGTTCAATTTGCGTGTTTACTAGTCTATTCCCCATGACAGTGATCTGTGATGGAGCGAGTTTCTAGGACCAAACTGACTTTATCTTTGACTGTTCTTTAGATAATCTATTCTGGAGCAACATTACATGTGCGACTTGCCGCTAATCAAAAGAAGCACTGTGGGTGCCATCAGGTAAGAGGTTTTTCTCTTCATCTTGTCCAGCAGCCACAGACCGCTGTCCTGGCTAATGGACTGGGACATGCACTTTGATTTGCACAAACCTTAAATTATCTCTCAAATGAAGCCTTTTACCATGCAATGCTAATCTTTATCAACTACTGGATGAACAGTTTTCTAACAGTATAAGTTTTGCAATTTATTTTTTTCACAATTTTTCCAAGTAACAGATACAGCAATCTTTTTACTAGCCACTTTTCATCAACATTTCAAACTGTTCTAGCTGTGATATCGTGGAAATGTTGGTAAATTTGTGGAATGAAAGGTTATAAGATATCAATTTACCATTGTGTATGATTGCAGATTTGCACTGCAGCTTTGGAGCCTGTTTTCGCCATCGTTCACGATTTCATATGCTTTATTCAGCACAACAAGCCGTAGCCATGACTGTGTAATGGTTGGTTCCATGGTGTAATGGTTAGCACTCTGGACTTTGAAACCAGTGATCTGAGTTCAAATCTCAGTGGAACCTGGGCACACATTTCTATTTTTCCATGTGCACTCAGATCGACGATGCCCAATGTTTATGATGAAACATGCAATTTAAAATCCACATAATAAAAGACAAAAAAAGGGTTCAAGGATTCATGGAATACCATGATCAAAGCTGTCAATCAAGTAGGATTAGCAAAAATTAAAATTGTCTATATCACTCATTGTCTATGTCATACCAAGCAATCTCATACTCTGTGACTTGAGTCAATATTCACATAACACTCTTTCCAAGTGGGTGAATCTGACAAGGATTTGAAGCCAAAATGGCTTCAGGAAGTTTTTTTTTAATTTTTCTCTAAGCCTTCTTTTCTTGTGTTTTCCAGAATTTCCTAAAGTGCCTTATAAACATTTTTGGTGGTGTTTTTCTAAATATTCTTTTCGGCGTCTTTTGAATGTGTTTTGTGGCTTTTTTTGTAGGACACAAAAGTCAATCAGGACCCTTTATAGGGTCTTTCGAACCTTACCGTTGACTTGTAGTATAGGTATGGAGCTGTTCAAAGTGAAAAACAGCTGAAGATTGATATGGTAATTTCAGTTAACCGCTGGACATTTTTGGAAACTTGAGATGGTTAATAGACGCTCCAAAGCCTGATCAAATGAACATCAAGTCTTTTTTACTTGGAAATGATTATGTTCAGTCTTCTTAGCATTTTCGTATTATTTTTAAGGATGTTTTTGGAGCTGACTGACTCCAAATCCACATTATGAAGAGGGAAAAGCATTAAACTGTGAATGGTTCCCATTGATGATGACTTTAAATCAGATTTTTGCATTTTACTGAGACCTTGTATTTTCTTTTCTTTTTCTGAGATGTCTTCCAGAGGGTTGATCACTGAGCTTGATCATGGTGCTATTAGAAAACGTGTGTGAAACTCATAACAGCTTGACGTCTGAGTAGTCGTGGCCGAGTGGTTAAGGCGATGGGCTAGAAATCTTTTGGGGTCTCCCCGCGCAGGTGCAAATCCTGCCGATTACGTCTATGTTTAAAATAACTTTTTGACCTTTTATCTTTGTTGTTCAATTTGCATGTTTACTAGTCTATTCCCCATGACAGTGATCTGTGATGGAGCGAGTTTCTAGGACCAAACTGACTTTATATTTGACTGTTCTTTAGATAATCTATTCTGGAGCAACATTACATGTGCGACTTGCCGCTAATCAAAAGAAGCATCGTGGGTGCCATCAGGTAAGAGGTTTTTCTCTTGATCTTGTCCAGCAGCCACAGACCGCTGTCCTGGCTAACGGACTGGGACATGCACTTTGATTTGCACAAACCTTAAATTATCTCTCAGATGAAGCCTTTTACCATGCAATGCTAATCTTTATCGACTACTGGATGAACAGTTTTCTAACAGTATAAGTTTTGCAATTTATTTTTTTCACACTTTTTCCAAGTAACAGATACAGCAATCTTTTTACTAGCCACTTTTCATCAACATTTCAAAGTGTCCTAGCTGTGATATCGTGGAAATGTTGGTAAATTTGTGGAATGAAAGGTTATAAGATATCAATTTACCATTGTGTATGATTGCAGATTTGCACTGCAGCTTTGGAGCCTGTTTTCGCCATCGTTCATGATTTCATATGCTTTATTCAGCACAACAAGCCGCAGCCATGACTACTTCATGGCTGGTTCCATGGTGTAATGGTTAGCACTCTGGACTTTGAATCCGGTGATCTGAGTTCAAATTTCAGTGGAACCTGGGCACACATTTCGATTTTTCCATCTGCACTCAGATCGACGATGCCCAATGTTTATGATGAAACAAGCAATTTAAAATCCACATAATAAAAGACAAAAAAAGAGTTCAAGGATTCATGGAATACCATCGTCAAAGCAGTAGGATAAGGATCAAGTAGTATTAGCAAAAATTAAAATTGTCTATGTCATACCAAACAATCTCATACTCTGTGAATAGAGTCAATATGCACATAACACTCTTTCCAAGTGGGTTAATCTGACAAGTATTTGAAGCCAAAATGGCTGCAGGAAGTGTTTTCGATTTTTCTCTAAGCCATCTTTTCTTGTGTTTTCCAGAATTTCCTAAAGTGCCTTATAAACATTTTTGGTGGTGTTTTTCTAAAAATTCTTTTCGGCGTCTTTTGAATGTGTTTTGTGCCTTTTTTTGTAGCACACAAAAGTCAATCAGGACCCTTTATACGGTCTTTCGAACCTTACCGTTGACTTGTATTATAGGTATGGAGCTGTTCAAAGTGAAAAACAGCTGAAGATTGATATGGTAATTTCAGTTAACCGCTGGACATTTTTGGAAGCTTGAGATGGTTAATAGACGCTCCAAAGCTTGATCAAATGAACATCAAGTCTTTTTTACTTGGAAATGATTATGTTCAGTCTTCTCAGCATTTTTGGATTATTTTTAAGGATGTTTTTGGAGCTGACTGACTCCAAATCCACATTATGAAGAGGGAAAAGCTTTAAACTGTGAATGGTTCCCATTGATGATGACTTTAAATCCGATTTTTGCATTTTACTGAGACCTTGTATTTTCTTTTCATTTTCTGAGATGTCTTCCAGTGGGTTGATCACTGAGCTTGATCATGGTGCTATTAGAAAACATGTGTGAAACTCATAAAAGCTTGACGTCTGAGTAAGTCGTGGCCGATTGGTTAAGGCGATGTACTAGAAATCCATTGGGGTCTCCCCGCGCAGGTTCAAATTCTGCCGACTACGTCTATGTTTCACTAACTTTTTGACCTTTTATCTTTGTTGTTCAATTTGCGTGTTTACTAGTCTATTCCCCATGACAGTGATCTGTGATGGAGCGAGTTTCTAGGACCAAACTGACTTTATCTTTGACTGTTCTTTAGATAATCTATTCTGGAGCAACATTACATGTGCGACTTGCCGCTAATCAAAAGAAGCACCGTGGGTGCCATCAGGTAAGAGGTTTTTCTCTTGATCTTGTCCAGCAGCCACAGACGGCTGTCCTGGCTAATGGACTGGGACATGCACTTTGATTTGTACAAACCTTAAATTATCTCTCAGATGAAGCCTTTTACCATGCAATGCTAATCTTTATCGACTACTGGATGAACAGTTTTCTAACAGTATAATTTTTGCAATTTATGTTTTTCACACTTTTTCCAAGTAACAGATACAGCAATCTTTTTAATAGCCACTTTTCATCAACATTTCAAACTGCGCTAACTGTGATATCGTGGAAATGTTGGTAAATTTGTGGAATGAAAGGTTATAAGATATCAATTTATCATTGTGTATGATTGCAGATTTGCACTGCAGCTTTGGAGCCTGTTTTCGCCATCGTTCACGATTTCATATGCTTTATTCAGCACAACAAGCCGCAGCAATGACTGAGTCATGGTTGGTTCCATGGTGTAATGGTTAGCACTCTGCACTTTGAATCCAGTGATCTGAGTTCAAATCTCAGTGGAACCTGGGCACACATTTCAATTTTTCCATGTGCACTCAGATCGACGATGCAGAATGTTTATGATGAAACAAGCAATTTAAAATCCACATAATAAAAGACAAAAAAAGAGTTCAAGGATTCATGGAATACCATGATCAAAGCTGTCAATCAAGTAGGATTAGCAAAAATTAAAATTGTCTATATCACTCATTGTCTATGTCATACTCTGTGACTTGAGTCAATATTCACATAACACTCTTTCCAAGTTGCTGAATCTGACAAGGATTTGAAGCCAAAATGGCTTCAGGAAGTGTTTTTGATTTTTCTCTAAGCCATCTTTTCTTGTGTTTTCCAGAATTTCCTAAAGTGCCTTATAAACATTTTTGGTGGTGTTTTTCTAAATATTCTTTTCGGCGTCTTTTGAATGTGTTTTGTGGCTTTTTTTGTAGCACACAAAAGTCAATCAGGACCCTTTATAGGGTCTTTCGACAATTACCCTTGACTTGTATTATAGGTATGGAGCCGTTCAAAGTGAAAAACAGCTGAAGATTGATATGGTAATTTCAGTTAACTGCTGGACATTTTTGGAAACTTCAGATGGTTAATAGACGCTCCAAAGCCTGATCAAATGAACATCAAGTCTTTTTTACTTGGAAATGATTATGTTCAGTCTTCTCAGCATTTTCGGATTATTTTTAAGGATGTTTTTGGAGCTGACTGACTCCAAATCCACATTATGAAGAGGGAAAAGCTTTAAACTGTGAATGGTTCCCATTGATGATGACTTTAAATCAGATTTTTGTATTTTACTGAGACCTTGTATTTTCTTTTCATTTTCTGAGATGTCTTCCAGAGGGTTGATCACTGAGCGTGATCATGGTGCAATAACTTGGTGCAATAGTTTTCTAATAAGAAAACATGTGTGAAGCTCATAACAGCTTGACATCCGAGTAGTCGTGGACTAGTGGTTAAGGCGATGGACTTGAAATCCATTGGGGTCTCCCCGCGCAGGTTCAAATCCTGCCGTCTATGATTCCATAACTTTTTGACCTTTTATCTTTTTTGTTCAATTTGCATATTTACTAGTCTATTCCCCATGACAGTGATATGTGATGGAGCGAGTTTCTAGGACCAAACTGACTTTATCTTTGACTGTTCTTTAGATAATCTATTCTGGAGCAACATTACATGTGCGACTTGTCGCCAATCAAAAGAAACACCGTGGGTGCCATCAGGTAAGAGGTTTTTCTCTTGATCTTGTCCAGCAGCCACAGACCGCTGTCCTGGCTAATGGACTGGGACATGCACTTTGATTTGCACAAACCTAAAATTATCTCTCAGATGAAGCCTTTTACCATGCAATGCTAATCTTTATCAACTACTGGATGAACAGTTTTCTAACAGTACAAGCAATTTAAAATACACATAATAAAAGACAAAAAAAGAGTTCAAGGATTCATGGAATACCATGGTCAAAGCTGTCAATCAAGTAGGATTAGCAAAAATTAAAATTGTCTATGTCACTCATTGTCTATGTCATACCAAGCAATCTCATACTCTGTGACTTGAGTCAATATTCACATAACACTCTTTCCAAGTGGGTGAATCTGACAAGGTTTTGAAACCAAAATGGCTTCAGGAAGTGTTTTTGATTTTTCTCTAAGCCATCTTTTCTTGTGTTTTCCAGAATTTCCTAAAGTGCCTTATAAACATTTTTGGTGGTGTTTTTCTAAAAATTCTTTCCGGCGTCTTTTGAATGTGTTTTGTGGCTTTTTTTGTAGCACACAAAAGTCAATCAGGACCCTTTATAGGGTCTTTCGAACCTAACCGTTGACTTGTATTATAGGTATGGAGCTGTTCAAAGTGAAAAACAGCTGAAGATTGATATGGTAATTTCAGTTAACCGCTGGACATTTTTGGAAACTTGAGATGGTTAATAGACGCTCCAAAGCCTGATCAAATGAACATCAAGTCTTTTTTACTTGGAAATGATTATGTTCAGTCTTCTCAGCATTTTTGGATTATTTTTAAAGATGTTTTTGGAGCTGACTGACTCCAAATCCACATTATGAAGAGGGAAAAGCTTTAAACTGTGAATAGTTCCCATTGATGATGACTTTAAATCAGATTTTTGCATTTTACTGAGACCTTGTATTTTCTTTTCATTTTCTGAGATGTCTTCCAGAGGGTTGATCACTGAGCTTGATCATGGTGCTATTAGAAAACATGTGTGAAACTCATAACAGCTTGACGTCCGAGTAGTCGTGGCCGAGTGGTTAAGGCGATGGACTTGAAATCCTTTGGGGTCTCCCCGCGCAGGTTCAAATCCTGCTGTCTATGTTTCAATAACTTTTTGACCTTTTATCTTTGTTGTTCAATTTGCATCTTTACTAGTCTATTCCCCATGACAGTGATCTGTGATGGAGCGAGTTTCTAGGACCAAACTGACTTTATCTTTGACTGTTCTTTAGATAATCTATTCTGGAGCAACATTACATGTGCGACTTGCCGCTAATCAAAAGAAGCACCGTGGGTGCCATCAGGTAAGAGGTTTTTCTCTTGATCTTGTCCAGCAGCCAAAGACCGCTGTCCTGGCTAATGGACTGGGACATGCACTTTGATTTGCACAAACCTTAAATTATCTCTCAGATGAAGCCTTTTACCATGCAATGCTAATCTTTATCGACTACTGGATGAACAGTTTTCTAACAGTATAAGTTTTGCAATTTATTTTTTTCACACTTTTTCCAAGTAACAGACACAGCAATCTTTTTACTAGCCACTTTTCATCAACATTTCAAACTGTCCTAGCTGTGATATCGTGGAAATGTTGGTAAATTTGTGGAATGAAAGGTTATAAGATATCAATTTACCATTGTGTATGATTGCAGATTTGCACTGCAGCTTTGGAGCCTGTTTTCGCCATCGTTCACGATTTCATATGCTTTATTCAGCACAACAAGCCGCAGCCATGACTGTGTAATGGTTGGTTCCATGGTGTAATGGTTAGCACTCTGGACTTTGAATCCAGTGATCTGAGGTCAAATCTCAGTGGAACCAGGGCACACAATTCGATTTTTCCATCTGCACTCAGATCGACGATGCCCAATGTTTATGATGAAACAAGCAATTTAAAATCCACATAATAAAAGACAAAAAAAGAGTTCAAGGATTCATGGTCAAAGCTGTCAATCAAGAATGATTAGCAAAAATTAAAATTGTCTATATCACTCATTGTCTATGTCATACCAAGCAATCTCATACTCTGTGACTTGAGTCAATATTCACATAACACTCCTTCCAAGTGGGTGAATCTGACAAGGATTTGAAGCCAAAATGGCTTCAGGAAGTGTTTTTGATTTTTCTCTAAGCCATCTTTTCTTGTGTTTTCCAGAATTTCCTAAAGTGCCTTATAAACATTTTTGTGGTGTTTTTCTAAAAATTATTTTTGGCGTCTTTTGAATGTGTTTTGTGGCTTTTTTTGTAGCACACAAAAGTCAATCAGGACCCTTTATAGGGTCTTTCGAACCTTACCGTTGACTTGTATTATAGGTATGGAGCAGTTCAAAGTTGAAAACAGCTGAAGATTGATATGGTAATTTCAGTTAACCGCTGGACATTTTTGGAAACTTGAGATGGTTAATAGACGCTCCAAAGCCTGATCAAATGAACATCAAGTCTTTTTTACTTGGAAATGATTATGTTCAGTCTTCTCAGCATTTTTGGATTATTTTTAAGGATGTTTTTGGAGCTGACTGACTCCAAATCCACATTATGAAGAGGGAAAAGCTTTAAACTGTGAATGGTTCCCATTGATGATGACTTTAAATCAGATTTTTGCATTTTACTGAGACCTTGTATTTTCTTTTCATTTTCTGAGATGTCTTCCAGAGGGTTGATCACTGAGCTTGATCATGGTGATATTAGAAAACATGTGTGAAACTCATAACAGTTTGACGTCCGAGTAGTCGTGGCCGAGTGGTTAAGGCGATGGACTAGAAATCCATTGGCGTCTCCCCGCGCAGCTTCAAATCCTGCCGACTACGTCTATGTTTAAAAACTTTTTGACCTTTTATCTTTGTTGTTCAATTTGCATGTTTACTAGTCTATTCCCCATGACAGTGATCTGTGATGGAGCGAGTTTCTAGGACCAAACTGACTTTATCTTTGACTGTTCTTTAGATAATCTATTCTGTAGCAACATTACATGTGCGACTTGCCGCTAATCAAAAGAAGCACCGTGGGTGCCATCAGGTAAGAGGTTTTTCTCTTGATCTTGTCCAGCAGCCACAGACCGCTGTCCTGGCTAATGGACTGGGACATGCACTTTGATTTGCACAAACCTTAAATTATCTCTCAGATGAAGCCTTTTACCATGCAATGCTAATCTTTATCGACTACTGGATGAACAGTTTTCTAACAGTATAAGTTTTGCAATTTATTTTTTTCACACTTTTTCCAAGTAACAGATACAGCAATCTTTTTACTAGCCACTTTTCATCAACATTTCAAACTGCGCTAGCTGTGATATCGTGGAAATGTTGGTAAATTTGTGGAATGAAAGGTTATAAGATATCAATTTACCATTGTGTATGATTGCAGATTTGCACTGCAGCTTTGGAGCCTGTTTTCGCCATCGTTCACGATTTCATATGCTTTATTCAGCAAAACAAGCCGCAGCCATGACTGTGTAATGGTTGGTTCCATGGTGTAATGGTTAGCACTCTGGACTTTGGATCCTGTTATCTGAATTCAAATCTCAGTGGAACCTGGGCACACATTTCAATTTTTCCATCTGCACTCAGATCGACGATGCCCAATGTCAATGATGAAACAAGCAATTTAAAATCCACATAATAAAAGACAAAAAAAGAGTTCAAGGATTCATGGAATACCATGGTCAAAGCTGTCAATCAAGTAGGATTAGCAAAAATTAAAATTGTCTGTCACTCATTGTCTATGTCATACGAAGCAATCTCATACTCTGTGACTTGAGTCAATATTCACATAACACTCTTTCCAAGTGGGTGAATCTGACAAGGATTTGAAGCCAAAATGGCTTCAGGAAGTGTTTTTGATTTTTCTCTAAGCCATCTTTTCTTGTGTTTTCCAGAATTTCCTAAAGTGCCTTATAAACATTTTTGGTGGTGTTTTTCTAAAAATTCTTTTCGGCGTCTTTTGAATGTGTTTTGTGGCTTTTTTTGTAGCACACAAAAGTCAATCAGGACCCTTTATAGGGTCTTTCGAACCTTACCGTTGACTTGTATTATAGGTATGGAGCTGTTCAAAGTGAAAAACATCTGAAGATTGATATGGTAATTTCAGTTAACCGCTGGACATTTTTGGAAACTTGAGATGGTTAATAGACGCTCCAAAGCCTGATCAAATGAACATCAAGTCTTTTTTACTTGGAAATGATTATGTTCAGTCTTCTCAGCATTTTTGGATTATTTTTAAAGATGTTTTTGGAGCTGACTGACTCCAAATCCACATTATGAATAGGGAAAAGCTTTAAACTGTGAATAGTTCCCATTGATGATGACTTTAAATCAGATTTTTGCATTTTACTGAGACCTTGTATTTTCTTTTCATTTTCTGAGATGTCTTCCAGAGGGTTGATCACTGAGCTTGATCATGGTGCTATTAGAAAACATGTGTGAAACTCATAACAGCTTGACGTCCGAGTAGTCGTGGCCGAGTGGTTAAGGCAATGGACTTGAAATCCATTGGGGTCTCCCCGCGCAGGTTCAAATCCTGCTGTCTATGTTTCAATAACTTTTTGACCTTTTATCTTTGTTGTTCAATTTGCATCTTTACTAGTCTATTCCCCATGACAGTGATCTGTGATGGAGCGAGTTTCTAGGACCAAACTGACTTTATCTTTGACTGTTCTTTAGATAATCTATTCTGGAGCAACATTACATGTGCGACTTGCCGCTAATCAAAAGAAGCACCGTGGGTGCCATCAGGTAAGAGGTTTTTCTCTTGATCTTGTCCAGCAGCCAAAGACCGCTGTCCTGGCTAATGGACTGGGACATGCACTTTGATTTGCACAAACCTTAAATTATCTCTTAGATGAAGCCTTTTACCATGCAATGCTAATCTTTATCAACTACTGGATGAACAGTTTTCTAACAGTATAAGTTTTGCAATTTATTTTTTTCACACTTTTTCCAAGTAACAGACACAGCAATCTTTTTACTAGCCACTTTTCATCAACATTTCAAACTGTCCTAGCTGTGATATCGTGGAAATGTTGGTAAATTTGTGGAATGAAAGGTTATAAGATATCAATTTACCATTGTGTATGATTGCAGATTTGCACTGCAGCTTTGGAGCCTGTTTTCGCCATCGTTCACGATTTCATATGCTTTATTCAGCACAACAAGCCGCAGCCATGACTGTGTAATGGTTGGTTCCATGGTGTAATGGTTAGCACTCTGGACTTTGAATCCAGTGATCTGAGGTCAAATCTCAGTGGAACCAGTGCACACAATTCGATTTTTCCATCTGCACTCAGATCGACGATGCCCAATGTTTATGATGAAACAAGCAATTTAAAATCCACATAATAAAAGACAAAAAAAGAGTTCAAGGATTCATGGTCAAAGCTGTCAATCAAGAATGATTAGCAAAAATTAAAATTGTCTATATCACTCATTGTCTATGTCATACCAAGCAATCTCATACTCTGTGACTTGAGTCAATATTCACATAACACTCCTTCCAAGTGGGTGAATCTGACAAGGATTTGAAGCCAAAATGGCTTCAGGAAGTGTTTTTGATTTTTCTCTAAGCCATCTTTTCTTGTGTTTTCCAGAATTTCCTAAAGTGCCTTATAAACATTTTTGTGGTGTTTTTCTAAAAATTATTTTTGGCGTCTTTTGAATGTGTTTTGTGGCTTTTTTTGTAGCACACAAAAGTCAATCAGGACCCTTTATAGGGTCTTTCGAACCTTACCGTTGATTTGTATTATAGGTATGGAGCTGTTCAAAGTTGAAAACAGCTGAAGATTGATATGGTAATTTCAGTTAACCGCTGGACATTTTTGGAAACTTGAGATGGTTAATAGATGCTCCAAAGCCTGATCAAATGAACATCAAGTCTATTTTACTTGGAAATGATTATTTTCAGTCTTCTCAGCATTTTCGGATTATTTTTAAGGATGTTTTTGGAGCTGACTGACTCCAAATCCACATTATGAAGAGGGAAAAGCTTTAAACTGTGAATGGTTCCCATTGATGATGACTTTAAATCAGATTTTTGCATTTTACTGAGACCTTGTATTTTCGTTTCATTTTCTGAGATGTCTTCCAGAGGGTTGATCACTGAGCGTGATCATGGTGCTATTAGAAAACATGTGTGAAGCTCATAACAGGTTGACGTCCGACTAGTCGTGGCCGAGTGGTTAAGGCGATGGACTTGAAATCCATTGGGGTCTCCCTGCGCAGGTTCAAATCCTGCCGACTATGTCTATGTTTCAATAACTTTTTGACCTTTTATCTTTGTTGTTCAATTTGCATGTTTAC
>NW_027362124.1:255000-260000 GCF_039654945.1 Dendrobates tinctorius | reverse complement strand
TTGACGTCCGAGTAGTCGTGGCCGAGTGGTTAAGGCGATGGACTACAAATCCTTTGGGGTCTCCCCGTGCAGGTTCATATCCTGCCAACTACGTCTGTGTTTCAATAACTGTTTGACCTTTTATCTTTGTTGTTCAATTTGCATGTTTTCTAGTCTATTCCCCATGACAGTGATCTGTGATGGAGCGAGTTTCTAGGACCAAACTGACTTTATCTTTGACTGTTCTTTAGATAATCTATTCTGGAGCAACATTACATGTGCGACTTGCCGCTAATCAAAAGAAGCACCGTGGGTGCCTTCAGGTAATAGGTTTTTCTCTTGATCTTGTCCAGCAGCCACAGACCTCTGTCCTGGCTAAAGGACTGGGACATGCACTTTGATTTGCACAAACCTTAAATTATCTCTCAGATGAAGCCTTTTACCATGCAATGCAAATCTTTATCAACTACTGGATGAACAGTTTTCTAACAGTATAAGTTTTGCAATTTATTTTTTTCACACTTTTTCCAAGTAACAGATACAGCAATCTTTTTACTAGCCACTTTTCATCAACATTTCAAACTGTCCTAGCTGTGATATCGTGGAAATGTTGGTAAATTTGTGGAATGAAAGGTTATAAGATATCAATTTACCATTGTGTATGATTGCAGATTTGCACTGCAGCTTTGGAGCCTGTTTTCGCCATCGTTCACGATTTCATATGCGTTATTCAGCACAACAAGCCGCAGCCATGATTGCGTCATGGTTGGTTCCATGGTGTAATGGTTAGCACCATTTTTATGATGAAACAAGCAATTTAAAATCCACATAATAATAGACAAAAAAAGAGTTCAAGGACTCATGGTCAAAGCTGTCAATATCAATCATTGTCTATGTCATACCAAGCAATCTCATACTCTGTGACTTGAGTCAATATTCACATAACACTCTTTCCAAGTGGGTGAATCTGACAAGGATTTGAAGCCAAAATGGCTGCAGGAAGTGTTTTCGATTTTTCTCTAAGCCATCTTTTCTTGTGTTTTCCAGAATTTCCTAAAGTGCCTTATAAACATTTTTGGTGGTGTTTTTCTAAAAATTCTTTTCGGCGTCTTTTGAATGTGTTTTGTGGCTTTTTTTGTAGCACACAAAAGTCAATCAGGACCCTTTATAGGGTCTTTCGAACCTTACCCTTGACTTGTATTATAGGTATGGAGCTGTTCAAAGTGAAAAACAGCTGAAGATTGATATGGTAATTTCAGTTAACCGCTGGACATTTTTGGAAACTTGAGATGGTTAATAGACGCTCCAAATCCTGATCAAATGAACATCAAGTCTTTTTTACTTGGAAATGATTATGTTCAGTCTTCTCAGCATTTTTGTATTATTTTTAAGGATGTTTTTGGAGCTGACTGACTCCAAATCCACATTATGAAGAGGGAAAAGCATTAAACTGTGAATGGTTCCCATTGATGATGACTTTAAATCAGATTTTTGCATTTTACTGAGACCTTCTTTTTCTTTTCTATTTCTGAGATGTCTTCCAGAGGGTTGATCTCTGAGCTTGATCATGGTGCTATTAGAAAACGTGTGTGAAACTCATAACAGCTTGACGTCTGAGTAGTTGTGGCCGAGTGGTTAAGGCGATGGGCTAGAAATCCATTGGGGTCTCCCCGCGCAGGTGCAAATCCTGCCGACTACGTCTATGTTTAAAATAACTTTTTGACCTTTTCTCTTTGTTGTTCAATTTGCATGTTTACTAGTCTATTCCCCATGACAGTGATCTGTGATGGAGCGAGTTTCTAGGACCAAACTGACTTTATATTTGACTGTTCTTTAGATAATCTATTCTGGAGCAACATTACATGTGTGACTTGCCGCTAATCAAAAGAAGCATCGTGGGTGCCATCAGGTAAGAGGTTTTTCTCTTGATCTTGTCCAGCAGCCACAGACCGCTGTCCCGGCTAATGGACTGGGACATGCACTTTGATTTGCACAAACCTTAAATTATCTCTCAGATGAAGCCTTTTACCATGCAATGCTAATCTTTATCGACTACTGGATGAACAGTTTTCTAACAGTATAAGTTTTGCAATTTATTTTTTTCACACTTTTTCCAAGTAACAGATACAGCAATCTTTTTACTAGCCACTTTTCATCAACATTTCAAACTGTCCTAGCTGTGATATCGTGGAAATGTTGGTAAATTTTTGGAATGAAAGGTTATAAGATATCAATTTACCATTGTGTATGATTGCAGATTTGCACTGCAGCTTTGGAGCCTGTTTTCGCCATCGTTCACGATTTCATATGCTTTATTCAGCACAACAAGCCGCAGCCATAGCTATGTCATGGTTGGTTCCATGGTGTAATGGTTAGCACTCTGGACTTTGAATCCAGTGATCTGAGTTCAGATCACAGTGGAACCTGGGCACACATTTCGATTTTTCCATCTGCACTCAGATCGACGATTTAAAATCCACATAATAAAAGACAAAAAAAGAGTTCAAGGATTCATGGTCGAAGCTGTCAATATCACTCATTGTCTATGTCATAACAAGCAATCTCATACTCTGTGACTTGAGTCAATATTCACATAACACTTTTTCCAAGTGGGTGAATCTGACAAGGATTTGAAGCCAAAATGGTTTCAGGAAGTGTTTTTGATTTTTCTCTAAGCCATCTTTTCTTGTGTTTTCCAGAATTTCCTAAAGTGCCTTATAAACCTTTTTGGTGGTGTTTTTCTAAAAATTCTTTTCGGCGTCTTTTGAATGTGTTTTGTGGCTTCTTTTGTAGCACACAAAAGTCAATCAGGACCCTTTATAGGGTCTTTCGAACCTTACCGTTGACTTGTATTACAGGTATGGAGCTGTTCAAAGTGAAAAACATCTGAAGATTGATATGGTAATTTCAGTTAACCGCTGGACATTTTTGGAAACTTGAGATGGTTAATAGATGCTCCAAAGCCTGATCAAATGAACATCAAGTCTTTTTTACTTGGAAATGATTATGTTCAGTCTTCTCAGCATTTTCGGATTATTTTTAAGGATGTTTTTGGAGCTGACTGACTCCAAATCCACATTATGAAGAGGGAAAAGCTTTAAACTGTGAATGGTTCCCATTGATGATGACTTTAAATCAGATTTTTGCATTTTACTGAGACCTTGTATTTTCTTTTCATTTTCTGAGATGTCTTCCAGAGGGTTGATCACTGAGCGTGATCATGGTGCAATAACTTGGTGCAATAGTTTTCTAATAAGAAAACATGTGTGAAGCTCATAACAGCTTGACATCCGAGTAGTCGTGGCCGAGTGGTTAAGGCGATGGACTTGAAATCCATTGGGTTCTCCCCGCGCAGGTACAAATCCTGCCGACTACGTCTATGTTTCAATAACTTTTTGACCTTTTATCTTTTTTGTTCAATTTGCATGTTTACTATTCTATTCCCCATGACAGTGATCTGTGATGGAGCGAGTTTCTAGGACCAAACTGACTTTATCTTTGATTGTTCTTTAGATAATCTATTCTGGAGCAACATTACATGTGCGACTTGTCGCCAATCAAAAGAAACACCGTGGGTGCCATCAGGTAAGAGGTTTTTCTCTTGATCTTGTCCAGCAGCCACAGACCGCTGTCCTGGCTAATGGACTGGGACATGCACTTTGATTTGCACAAACCTTAAATTATCTCTCAGATGAAGCCTTTTACCATGCAATGCTAATCTTTATCGACTACTGGATGAACAGTTTTCTAACAGTATAAGTTTTGCAATTTATTTTTTTCACACTTTTTCCAAGTAACAGATACAGCAATCTTTTTACTAGCCACTTTTCATCAACATTTCAAACTGCACTAGCTGTGATATCGTGGAAATGTTGGTAAATTTGTGGAACGAAAGGTTATAAGATATCAATTTACCATTGTGTATGATTGCAGATTTGCACTGCAGCTTTGGAGCCTGTTTTCGCCATCGTTCACGATTTCATATGCTTTATTCAGCAAAACAAGCTGCAGCCATGATTGCGTCATGGTTGGTTCCATGGTGTAATGGTTAGCACTCTGGACTTTGGATCCAGTGATCTGAGTTGAAATCTCAGTAGAACCTCAGCACACATTTTGATTTTTCCATCTGCACTCAGATCGACGATGCCCAATGTTTATGATGAAACAAGCAATTTAAAATACACATAATAAAAGACAAAAAAAGAGTTCAAGGATTCATGGAATACCATGGTCAAAGCTGTCAATCAAGTAGGATTAGCAAAAATTAAAATTGTCTGTCACTCATTGTCTATGTCATACGAAGCAATCTCATACTCTGTGACTTGAGTCAATATTCACATAACACTCTTTCCAAGTGGGTGAATCTGACAAGGATTTGAAGCCAAAATGGCTTCAGGAAGAGTTTTTGATTTTTCTCTAAGCCATCTTTTCTTGTGTTTTCCAGAATTTCCTAAAGTGCCTTATAAACATTTTTGGTGGTGTTTTTCTAAAAATTCTTTTCGGCGTCTTTTGAATGTGTTTTGTGGCTTTTTTTGTAGCACACAAAAGTCAATCAGGACCCTTTATAGGGTCTTTCGAACCTTACCCTTGACTTGTATTATAGGTATGGAGCTGTTCAAAGTGAAAAACAGCTGAAGATTGATATGGTAATTTCAGTTAACCGCTGGACATTTTTGGAAACTTGAGATGGTTAATAGATGCTCCAAAGCCTGATCAAATGAACATCAAGTCTTTTTTACTTGGAAATGATTATGTTCAGTCTTCTCAGCATTTTTGGATTATTTTTAAAGATGTTTTTGGAGCTGACTGACTCCAAATCCACATTATGAAGAGGGAAAAGCTTTAAACTGTGAATGGTTCCCATTGATGATGACTTTAAATCAGATTTTTGCATTTTACTGAGACCTTGTATTTTCTTTTCATTTTCTGAGATGTCTTCCAGAGGGTTGATCACTGAGCTTGATCATGGTGCTATTAGAAAACATGTGTGAAACTCATAACAGCTTGACGTCCGAGTAGTC
>NW_027362124.1:247500-250000 GCF_039654945.1 Dendrobates tinctorius | reverse complement strand
TAACTTGGTGCAATAGTTTTCTAATAAGAAAACATGTGTGAAGCTCATAACAGCTTGACATCCGAGTAGTCGTGGCCGAGTGGTTAAGGCGATGGACTTGAAATCCATTGGGGTCTCCCCGCGCAGGTTCAAATCCTGCCGACTACGTCTATTTTAATAGCTTTTTGACCTTTTATCTTTGTTGTTCAATTTGCATGTTTACTAGTCTATTCCCCATGACAGTGATCTGTGATGGAGCGAGTTTCCAGGACCAAACTGACTTTATCTTTGACTGTTCTTTAGATAATCTATTCTGGAGCAACATTACATGTGCGACTTGTCGCCAATCAAAAGAAACACCGTGGGTGCCATCATGTAAGAGGTTTTTCTCTTGATCTTGTCCAGCAGCCACAGACCGCTGTCCTGGCTAATGGACTGGGACATGCACTTTGATTTGCACAAACCTTAAATTATCTCTCAGATGAAGCCTTTTACCATGCAATGCTAATCTTTATCGACTACTGGATGAACAGTTTTCTAACACTATAAGTTTTGCAATTTATTTTTTTCACACTTTTTCCAAGTAACAGATACAGCAATCTTTTTACTAGCCACTTTTCATCAACATTTCAAACTGCGCTAGCTGTGATATCGTGGAAATGTTGGTAAATTTGTGGAATGAAAGGTTATAAGATATCAATTTACCATTGTGTATGATTGCAGATTTGCACTGCAGCTTTGGAGCCTGTTTTCGCCATCGTTCACGATTTCATATGCTTTATTCAGCAAAACAAGCCGCAGCCATGATTGTGTCATGGTTGGTTCCATGGTGTAATGGTTAGCACTCTGGACTTTGGATCCAGTGATCTGAATTGAAATCTCAGTAGAACCTGAGCACACATTTTGATTTTTCCATCTGCACTCAGATCGACGATGCCCAATGTTTATGATGAAACAAGCAATTTAAAATACACATAATAAAAGACAAAAAAAGAGTTCAAGGATTCATGGTCAAAGCTGTCAATATCACTCATTGTCTATGTCATACCAAGCAATCTCATACTCTGTGACTTGAGTCAATATTCACATAACACTCTTTCCAAGTGGGTGAATCTGACAAGGATTTGAAGCCAAAATGGCTTCAGGAAGTGTTTTTGATTTTTCTCTAAGCCATCTTTTCTTGTGTTTTCCAGAATTTCCTAAAGTGCCTTATAAACATTTTTGGTGGTGTTTTTCTAAAAATTCTTTTCGGCGTCTTTTGAATGTGTTTTGTGGCTTCTTTTGTAGCACACAAAAGTCAATCAGGACCCTTTATAGGGTCTTTCGAACCTTACCGTTGACTTGTATTATAGGTATGGAGCTGTTCAAAGTGAAAAACAGCTGAAGATTGATATGGTAATTTCAGTTAACCGCTGGACATTTTTGGAAACTTGAGATGGTTAATAGATGCTCCAAAGCCTGATCAAATGAACATCAAGTCTTTTTTACTTGGAAATGATTATGTTCAGTCTTCTCAGCATTTTCGGATTATTTTTAAGGATGTTTTTGGAGCTGACTGACTCCAAATCCACATTATGAAGAGGGAAAAGCTTTAAACTGTGAATGGTTCCCATTGATGATGACTTTAAATCAGATTTTTGCATTTTACTGAGACCTTGTATTTTCTTTTCATTTTCTGAGATGTCTTCCAGAGGGTTGATCCCTGAGCTTGATCATGGTGCTATTAGAAAACGTGTGTGAAACTCATAACAGATTGACGTCTGAGTAGTCGTGGCCGAGTGGTTAAGGCGATGGGCTAGAAATCCATTGGGGTCTCCCCGCGCAGGTGCAAATCCTGCCGACTACGTCTATGTTTAAAATAACTTTTTGACCTTTTATCTTTGTTGTTCAATTTGCATGTTTACTAGTCTATTCCCCATGACAGTGATCTGTGATGGAGCGAGTTTCTAGGACCAAACTGACTTTATCTTTGACTGTTCTTTAGATAATCTATTCTGGAGCAACATTACATGTGCGACTTGCTGCTAATCAAAAGAAGCACCGTGGGTGCCATCAGGTAAGAAGTTTTTCTCTCGATCTTGTCCAGCAGCCACAGACCGCTGTCCTGGCTAATGGACTGGGACATGCACTTTGATTTGCGCAAACCTTAAATTATCTCTCAGATGAAGCCTTTTACCATGCAATGCTAATCTTTATCGACTACTGGATGAACAGTTTTCTAACAGTATAAGTTTTGCAATTTATTTTTTTCACACTTTTTCCAAGTAACAGATACAGCAATCTTTTTACTAGCCACTTTTCATCAACATTTCAAACTGCGCTAGCTGTGATATCGTGGAAATGTTGGTAAATTTGTGGAATGAAAGTTTATAAGATATCAATTTACCATTGTGTATGATTGCAGATTTGCACTGCAGCTTTGGAGCCTGTTTTCGCCATCGTTCACGATTTCATATGCTTTATTCAGCAAAACAAGCCGCAGCCATGACTGTGTCATTGTTGGTTCCATGGTGTAATGGTT
>NW_027362124.1:215000-242500 GCF_039654945.1 Dendrobates tinctorius | reverse complement strand
CGCAGCCATGACTGTGTAATGGTTGGTTCCATGGTGTAATGGTTAGCTCTCTGGACTTTGAATCCTGTTATCTGAATTCAAATCTCAGTAGAAACTGGGCACACATTTCGATTTTTCCATCTGCACTCAGATCGACGATGCCCAATGTTTATGATGAAACAAGCAATTTAAAATCCACATAATAAAAGACAAAAAAAGAGTTCAAGGATTCATGGAATACCATCGTCAAAGCAGTAGGATTAGGATCAAGTAGGATTAGCAAAAATTAAAATTGTCTATGTCATACCAAACAATCTCATACTCTGTGAATAGAGTCAATATTCACATAACACTCTTTCCAAGTGCGTTAGTCTGACAAGGATTTGAAGCCAAAATGGCTGCAGGAAGTGTTTTCGATTTTTCTCTAAGCCATCTTTTCTTGTGTTTTCCAGAATTTCCTAAAGTGCCTTATAAACATTTTTGGTGGTGTTTTTTTTAAATTCTTTTCGGCGTCTTTTGAATGTGTTTTGTGGCTTTTTTTGTAGCACACAAAAGTCAATCAGGACCCTTTATAGGGTCTTTCGAACCTTACCCTTGACTTGTATTATAGGTATGGAGCTGTTCAAAGTGAAAAACAGCTGAAGATTGAGATGGTAATTTCAGTTAACTGCTGGACATTTTTTGGAAACTTCAGATGGTTAATAGACGCTCCATAGCCTGATCAAATGAACATCAAGTCTTTTTTACTTGGAAATGATTATGTTCAGTCTTCTCAGCATTTTCGGATTATTTTTAAGGATGTTTTTGGAGCTGACTGACTCCAAATCCACATTATGAAGAGGGAAAAGCTTTAAACTGTGAATGGTTCCCATTGATGATGACTTTAAATCAGATTTTTGTATTTTACTGAGACCTTGTATTTTCTTTTCATTTTCTGAGATGTCTTCCAGAGGGTTGATCACTGAGCGTGATCATGGTGCTATTAGAAAACATGTGTGAAGCTCATAACAGGTTGATGTCTGAGTAGTCGTGGCCGAGTGGATAAGGCGATGGACTTGAAATCCATTGGGGTCTCCCCGCGCAGGTTCAAATCCTGCCGACTACGTCTATTTTAATAGCTTTTTGACCTTTTATCTTTGTTGTTCAATTTGCATGTTTACTAGTCTATTCCCCATGACAGTGATCTGTGATGGAGCGAGTTTCCAGGACCAAACTGACTTTATCTTTGACTGTTCTTTAGATAATCTATTCTGGAGCAACATTACATGTGCGACTTGTCGCCAATCAAAAGAAACACCGTGGGTGCCATCATGTAAGAGGTTTTTCTCTTGATCTTGTCCAGCAGCCACAGACCGCTGTCCTGGCTAATGGACTGGGACATGCACTTTGATTTGCACAAACCTTAAATTATCTCTCAGATGAAGCCTTTTACCATGCAATGCTAATCTTTATCGACTACTGGATGAACAGTTTTCTAACACTATAAGTTTTGCAATTTATTTTTTTCACACTTTTTCCAAGTAACAGATACAGCAATCTTTTTACTAGCCACTTTTCATCAACATTTCAAACTGCGCTAGCTGTGATATTGTGGAAATGTTGGTAAATTTGTGGAATGAAAGGTTATAAGATATCAATTTACCATTGTGTATGATTGCAGATTTGCACTGCAGCTTTGGAGCCTGTTTTCGCCATCGTTCACGATTTCATATGCTTTATTCAGCAAAACAAGCCGCAGCCATGATTGTGTCATGGTTGGTTCCATGGTGTAATGGTTAGCACTCTGGACTTTGGATCCAGTGATCTGAATTGAAATCTCAGTAGAACCTGAGCACACATTTTGATTTTTCCATCTGCACTCAGATCGACGATGCCCAATGTTTATGATGAAACAAGCAATTTAAAATACACATAATAAAAGACAAAAAAAGAGTTCAAGGATTCATGGTCAAAGCTGTCAATATCACTCATTGTCTATGTCATACCAAGCAATCTCATACTCTGTGACTTGAGTCAATATTCACATAACACTCTTTCCAAGTGGGTGAATCTGACAAGGATTTGAAGCCAAAATGGCTTCAGGAAGTGTTTTTGATTTTTCTCTAAGCCATCTTTTCTTGTGTTTTCCAGAATTTCCTAAAGTGCCTTATAAACATTTTTGGTGGTGTTTTTCTAAAAATTCTTTTCGGCGTCTTTTGTGGCTTTTTTTGTAGCACTCAAAAGTCAATCAGGACCCTTTATAGGGTCTTTCGAACCTTACCGTTGACTTGTAGTATAGGTATGGAGCTGTTCAAAGTGAAAAACAGCTGAAGATTGATATGGTAATTTCAGTTAACCGCTGGACATTTTTGGAAACTTGACATGGTTAATAGACGCTCCAAAGCCTGATCAAATGAACATCAAGTCTTTTTTACTTGGAAATTATTATGTTCAGTCTTCTCAGCATTTTCGGATTATTTTTAAGGATGTTTTTGGAGCTGACTGACTCCAAAACCACATTATGAAAGGGAAAAGCTTTAAACTGTGAATGGTTCCCATTGATGATGACTTTAAATCAGATTTTTGCATTTTACTGAGACCTTGTATTTTCTTTTCATTTTCTGAGATGTCTTCCAGAGGGTTGATCACTGAGCTTGGCCATGGTGCTATTAGAAAACGTGTGTGAAACTCTTAACAGCTTGATGTCCGAGTAGTCGTGGCCGAGTGGTTAAGGCGATGGGCAAGAAATCCATTGGGGTCTCCCCGCGCAGGTGCAAATCCTGCCGACTACGTCAATGTTTCAATAACTTTTTGACCTTTTATCTTTGTTGTTCAATTTGCATGTTTACTAGTCTATTCCCCATGACAGTGATCTGTGATGGAGCGAGTTTCTCGGACCAAACTGACTTTATCTTTGACTGTTCATTAGATAATCTATTCTGGAGCAACATTACATGTGCGACTTGCCGCTAATCAAAAGAAGCACCGTGGGTGCCATCAGGTAAGAGGTTTTTCTCTTGATCTTGTCCAGCAGCCACAGACCGCTGTCCTGGATAATAGACTGGGACATGCACTTTGATTTGCACATACCTTAAATTATCTCTCAGATGAAGCCTTTTACCATGCAATGCTAATCTTTATCAACTACTGGATGAACAGTTTTCTAACAGTATAAGTTTTGCAATTTATTTTTTTCACACTTTTTCCAAGTAACAGATACAGCAATCTTTTTACTAGCCACTTTTCATCAACATTTCAAACTGTCCTAGCTGTGATATCGTGGAAATGTTGGTAAATTTGTGGAATGAAAGGTTATAAGATATCAATTTACCATTGTGTATGATTGCAGATTTGCACTGCAGCTTTGGAGCCTGTTTTCGCCATAGTTCACGATTTCATATGCTTTATTCAGAACAACAAGCCGCAGACACGACTATGTCATGGTTGGTTCCATGGTGTAATGGTTAGCACTCTGGACTTTGAATCCTGTGATCTGAGGTCAAATCTCAGTGGAACCTGGGCACACAATTCGATTTTTCCATCTGCATTGAGATCGACGATGCCCAATGTTTATGATGAAACAAGCAATTTAAAATCCACATAATAAAAGACAAAAAAAGAGTTCAAGGATTCATGGTCAAAGCTGTCAATCAAGTAGGATTAGCAAAAATTAAAATTGTCTATGTCATACCAAGCAATCTCATACTCTGTGACTTGAGTCAATATTCACATAACACTCTTTCCAAGTGGGTGAATCTGACAAGGATTTGAAGCCAAAATGGCTTCAGGAAGTGTTTTTGATTTTTCTCTAAGCCATCTTTTCTTGTGTTTTCCAGAATTTCCTAAAGTGCCTTATAAACATTTTTGGTGGTGTTTTTCTAAAAATTCTTTTCGGCGTCTTTTGAATGTGTTTTGTGGCTTTTTTTGTAGCACACAAAAGTCAATCAGGTCCCTTTATAGGGTCTTTCGAACCTTACCCTTGACTTGTATTATAGGTATGGAGCTGTTCAAAGTGAAAAACAGCTGAAGATTGATATGGTAATTTCAGTTAACCGCTGGACATTTTTGGAAACTTGAGATGGTTAATAGACGCTCCAAAGCCTGATCAAATGAACATCAAGTCTTTTTTACTTGGAAATGATTATGTTCAGTCTTCTCAGCATTTTCTGATTATTTTTAAGGATGTTTTTGGAGCTGACTGACTCCAAATCCACATTATGAAGAGGGAAAAGCTTTAAACTGTGAATGGTTCCCATTGATGATGACTTTAAATCAGATTTTTGCATTTTACTGAGACCTTGTATTTTCTTTTCATTTTCTGAGATGTCTTCCAGAGGGTTGATCACTGAGCTTGATCATGGTGCTATTAGAAAACATGTGTGAAACTCATAACAGCTTGACGTCCGAGTAGTCGTGGCCGAGTGGTTAAGGCGATGGACTAGAAATCCATTGGGGTCTCCCCGCGCAGGTTCAAATCCTGCCGACTACGTCTATGTTTCAATAAGATTTTGACCTTTTATCTTTGTCGTTCAATTTGCATGTTTACTAGTCTATTCCCCATGACAGTGATCTGTGATGGAGAGAGTTTCTAGGACCAAACTGACTTTATCTTTGACTGTTCATTAGATAATCTATTCTGGAGGAACATTACATGTGCGACTTGCCGCTAATCAAAAGAAGCACCGTGGGTGCCATCAGGTAAGAGGTTTTTCTATTGATCTTGTCCAGCAGCCACAGACCGCTGTCCTGGCTAATGGACTGGGACATGCACTTTGATTTGCACATACCTTAAATTATCTCTCAGATGAAGCCTTTTACCATGCAATGCTAATCTTTATCAACTACTGGATGAACAGTTTTCTAACAGTATAAGTTTTGCAATTTATTTTTTTCACACTTTTTCCAAGTAACAGATACAGCAATCTTTTTACTAGCCACTTTTCATCAACATTTCAAACTGTCCTAGCTGTGATATCGTGGAAATGTTGGTAAATTTGTGGAATGAAAGGTTATAAGATATCAATTTACCATTGTGTATGATTGCAGATTTGCACTGCAGCTTTGGAGCCTGTTTTCGCCATCGTTCACGATTTCATATGCTTTATTCAGCACAACAAGCCGCAGCCAAGAATGTGTCATGGTTGGTTCCATGGTGTAATGGTTAGCACTCTGTATTTTGAATCCAGTGATCTGAGTTGAAATCTCAATAGAACCTGAGCACACATTTTGATTTTTCCATCTGCACTCAGATCGACGATGCCCAATGTTTATGATAAAACAAGCAATTTAAAATACACATAATAAAAGACAAAAAAAGAGTTCAAGGATTCATGGAATACCATGGTCAAAGCTGTCAATCAAGTAGGATTAGCAAAAATTAAAATTGTCTGTCACTCATTGTCTATGTCATACCAAGCAATCTCATACTCTGTGACTTGAGTCAATATTCACATAACACTCTTTCCAAGTGGGTGAATCTGACAAGGATTTGAAGCCAAAATGGCTTCAGGAAGTGTTTTTGATTTTTCTCTAAGCCATCTTTTCTTGTTTTTTCCAGAATTTCCTAAAGTGCCTTATAAACATTTTTGGTGGTGTTTTTCTAAAAATTCTTTTTGGCGTCATTTGAATGTGTTTTGTGGCTTTTTTTGTAGCACACAAAAGTCAATCAGGACCCTTTATAGGGTCTTTCGAACCTTACCCTTGACTTGTATTATAGGTATGGAGCTGTTCAAAGTGAAAAACAGCTGAAGATTGATATGGTAATTTCAGTTAACCGCTGGACATTTTTGGAAACTTGAGATGGTTAATAGACGCTCCAAAACCTGATCAAATGAACATCAAGTCTTTTTTACTTGGAAATGATTATGTTCAGTCTTCTCAGCATTTTTGGATTATTTTTAAGGATGTTTTTGGAGCTGACTGACTCCAAATCCACATTATGAAGAGGGAAAAGCTTTAAACTGTGAATGGTTCCCATTGATGATGACTTTAAATCAGATTTTGCATTTTACTGAGACCTTGTATTTTCTTTTCATTTTCTGAAATGTCTTCCAGTGGGTTGATCACTGAGCTTGATCATGGTGCTATTAGAAAACATGTGTGAAACTCATAAAAGCTTGACGTCTGAGTAGTCGTGGCCGAGTGGTCTGAAATCCATTGGGGTCTCCCCGCGCAGGTTCAAATTCTGCCGACTACGTCTATGTTTCAATAACTTTTTGACCTTTTATCTTTGTTGTTCAATTTGCATGTTTACTAGTCTATTCCCCATGACAGTGATCTGTGATGGAGCGAGTTTCTAGGACCAAACTGACTTTATCTTTGACTGTTCTTTAGATAATCTATTCTGGAGCAACATTACATGTGCGACTTGCCGCTAATCAAAAGAAGCACCGTGGGTGCCATCAGGTAAGAGGTTTTTCTCTTGATCTTGTCCAGCAGCCACAGACCGCTGTCCTGGCTAATGGACTGGGACATGCACTTTGATTTGCACAAACCTTAAATTATCTCTCAGATGAAGCCTTTTACCATGCAATGCTAATCTTTATCAACTACTGGATGAACAGTTTTCTAACAGTATAAGTTTTGCAATTTATTTTTTTCACACTTTTTCCAAGTAACAGATACAGCAATCTTTTTACTAGCCACTTTTCATCAACATTTCAAACTGTCCTAGCTGTGATATCGTGGAAATGTTGGTAAATTTGTGGAATGAAAGGTTATAAGATATCAATTTACCATTGTGTATGATTGCAGATTTGCACTGCAGCTTTGGAGCCTGTTTTCGCCATCGTTCACGATTTCATATGCTTTATTCTGCACAACAAGCCGCAGCCATGACTGTGTAATGGTTAGCACTCTGGACTTTGAATCCTGTGATCTGAGTTCAAATCTCAGTGGAACCTGGGCACACATTTCGATTTTTCCATCTGCACTCAGATCGACGATGCCCAATGTTTATGACGAAACAAGCAATTTAAAATCCACATAATAAAAGACAAAAAAAGAGTTCAAGGATTCATGGAATACCATGGTCAAAGCTGTCAATCAAGTAGGATTAGCAAAAATTAAAATTGTTTATGTCACTCATTGTCAATGTCATACCAAGCAATCTCATTATTCACATAACACTCTTTCCAAGTGGGTGAATCTGACAAGGATTTGAAGCCAAAATGGCTTCAGGAAGTGTTTTTGATTTTTCTCTAAGCCATCTTTTCTTGTGTTATCCAGAATTTCCTAAAGTGCCTTATAAACATTTTTGGTGGTGTTTTTCTAAAAATTCTTTTCGGCGTCTTTTGAATGTGTTTTGTGGCTTTTTTTTGTAGCACACAAAAGTCAATCAGGACCCTTTATAGGGTCTTTCGAACCTTACCGTTGACTTGTATTATAGGTATGGAGCTGTTCAAAGTGAAAAACAGCTGAAGATTGATATGGTAATTTCAGTTAACCGCTGGACATTTTTGGAAACTTGAGATGGTTAATAGACGCTCCAAAGCCTGATCAAATGAACATCAAGTCTTTTTTACTTGGAAATGATTATGTTCAGTCTTCTCAGCATTTTTGGATTATTTTTAAAGATGTTTTTGGAGCTGACTGACTACAAATCCACATTATGAAGAGGGAAAAGCTTTAAACTGTGAATGGTTCCCATGGATGATGAATTTAAATCAGATTTTTGCATTTTACTGAGACCTTGTATTTTCTTTTCTTTTTCTGAGATGTCTTCCAGAGGGTTGATCACTGAGCTTGATCATGGAGCTATTAGAAAATGTGTGTGAAAATCATAACAACTTGACGTCTGAGTAGTCGTGGCCGAGTGGTTAAGGCGATGGACTAGAAAGCCTTTGAACCGCGCAGGTTCAAATCCTGCCGACTACGTCTATGTTTCAATAACTTTTTGACCTTTTACCTTTGTTGTTCAATTTGCATTTTTACTAGTCTATTCCCCATGACAGTGATATGTGATGGAGCGAGTTTCTAGGACCAAACTGACTTTATCTTTGACTGTTCTTTAGATAATCTATTCTGGAGCAACATTACATGTGCGACTTGCCGCTAATCAAAAGAAGCACCGTGGGTGCCATCAGGTAAGAGGTTTTTCTCTTGATCTTGTCCAGCAGCCACAGACCGCTGTCCTGGCTAATGGACTGGGACATGCACTTTGATTTGCACAAACCTTAAATTATCTCTCAGATGAAGCCTTTTACCATGCAATGCTAATCTTTATCAACTACTGGATGAACAGTTTTCTAACAGTATAAGTTTTGCAATTTATTTTTTTCACACTTTTTCCAAGTAACAGATACAGCAATCTTTTTACTAGCCACTTTTCATCAACATTTCAAACTGTCCTAGCTGTGATATCGTGGAAATGTTGGTAAATTTGTGGAATGAAAGGTTATAAGATATCAATTTACCATTGTGTATGATTGCAGATTTGCACTGCAGCTTTGGAGCCTGTTTTCGCCATCGTTCACAATTTCATATGCTTTATTCAGCACAACAAGCCGCAGCCATGACTGTGTAATGGTTGGTTCCATGGTGTAATGGTTAGCACTCTGGACTTTGAATCCTGTTATCTGAATTCAAAACTCAGTGTAACCTGGGCACACATTTCAATTTTTCCATCTGCACTCAGATCGACGATGCCCAATGTTTATGATGAAACAAGCAATTTAAAATCCACATAATAAAAGACCAAAAAAGAGTTCAAGGATTCATGGAATACCATGGTCAAAGCAGTCAATCAAGTAGGATTAGCAAAAATTAAAATTGTCTATGTCACTCATTGTCTATGTCATACCAAGCAATCTCATACTCTGTGACTTGAGTCAATATTCACATAACACTCTTTCCAAGTGGGTGAATCTGACAAGGATTTGAAGCCAAAATGGCTTCAGGAAGTGTTTTTGATTTTTCTCTAAGCCATCTTTTCTTGTGTTTTCCAGAATTTCCTAAAGTGCCTTATAAACATTTTTGGTGGTGTTTTTCTAAAAATTCTTTTCGGCGTCTTTTGAATGTGTTTTGTGGCTTTTTTTGTAGCACACAAAAGTCAATCAGGACCCTTTATAGGGTCTTTCGAACCTTACCGTTGACTAGTATTATAGGTATGGAGCTGTTCAAAGTGAAAAACAGCTGAAGATTGATATGGTAATTTCAGTTAACCGCTGGACATTTTTGGAATCTTCAGATGGTTAATAGACGCTCCAAAGCCTGATCAAATGAACATCAAGTCTTTTTTCATGTTATGTGAATATTGACTCAAGTCACAGAGTATGAGATTGTTTGGTATGACATAGACAATGAGTGACATAGACAATTTTAATTTTTGCTAATCCTACTTGATCCTAATCCTACTGCTTTGACGATGGTATTCCATGAATCCTTGAACTCATTTTTTGTCTTTTATTATGTGGATTTTAAATTGCTTGTTTCATCATCAACATTGGGCATTGTCGATCTGAGTGCAGATGGAAAAATCGAAATATGTGCCCAGGTTCTACTGAGATTTGAACTCAGATTATTGGATTCAAAGTCCAGAGTGCTAACCATTACACCATGGAACCAACCATGACGCAATCATGGCTGCGGCTTGTTTTGCTGAATAAAGCATATGAAATCGTGAACGATGGCGAAAACAGGCTCCAAAGCTGCAGTGCAAATCTGCAATCATACACAATGGTAAATTGATATCTTATAACCTTTCATTCCACAAATTTACCAACATTTCCACGATATCACAGCTAGCGCAGTTTGAAATGTTGATGAAAAGTGGCTAGTAAAAAGATTGCTGCATCTGTTACTTGGAAAAAGTGTGAAAAAAATAAATTGCAAAACTTATAATGTTAGAAAACTGTTCATCCAGTAGTCGATAAAGATTAGCATTGCATGGTAAAAGGCTTCATCTGAGAGATAATTTAAGGTTTGTGCAAATCAAAGTGCATGTCCCAGTCCATTAGCCAGGACAGAGGTCTGTGGCTGCTGGACAAGATCAAGAGAAAAACCTCTTACCTGATGGCACCCACGGTGCTTCTTTTGATTAGCAGCAAGTCGCACATGTAATGTTGCTCCAGAATAGATTATCTAAAGAACAGTCAAAGATAAAGTCAGATTGGTCCTAGAAACTCGCTCCATCACAGATCACTGTCATGGGGAATAGACTAGTAAACATGCAAATTGAACAACAAAGATAAAAGGTCAAAAAGTTATTGAAACGTAGTCGGCAGGAGACTGCACGGGGAGACCCCAATGGATTTCAAGTCCATCGCCTTAACCACTCGGCCACGACTACTCGGACGTCAAGCTGTTATGAACTTCACACATGTTTTTAACATGGACTAGAAATCCATTGGGGTTTTCCCGCACAGGTTCAAATCCTGACGTCTATGTTTCAATAACTTTTTGACCTTTTATCTTTGTTGTTCAATTTGCATGTTTACTAGTCTATTCCCCATGACAGTGATCTGTGATGGAGCGAGTCTCTAGGACCAAACTGACTTTATCTTTATCTGTTCTTTAGATAATCTATTCTGGAGCAACATTACATGTGCGACTTGCCGCTAATCAAAAGAAGCACCGTGGGTGCCATCATGTAAGAGGTTTTTCTCTTGATCTTGTCCAGCAGCCACAGACCGCTGTCCTGGCTGATGGACTGGGACATGTGCTTTGATGTGCACAAACCTTAACCCCTTCACCCCCAAGGGTGGTTTGCACGTTCAGTAGTTCTCGCCACAGCCTTTGGCCTAGGTGCCTCCATCTCGGTATCCGAAGTCCAGCACCGTTAGCTGGACTTGCCACCGTCAACTGCCAAGGCAGTGCTTGCTAGCACAGGTACCTCCTGCCTAGTAACCGTGGTCCAGCACCGTCAGCTGTTCCTCGGTAGTGCCATTGGCTCTTGTAGCTTTTGCTACCCATCTGGGTTCCAGCACTGTCAGCTGGTTCTCAGCAGTGTCTTTGGCACGGGTACTCCCTGTTGCCCAGCCTGTTTTCAGCACGCCTGCTGTTTCCGGGTAGTGTCAAGGTCACTATGCCACCAATCCGTTGTCCTGTCGTCTTGCGGCCGGGTTAGCCGACTCTACGGTGCCTGCAGTTTAGGTGACTCCTATGTGGGCTGCGGGAACTGGCACTGAAGGCTGGATCCGTAGTGCCAATGGGACATGGACCCCCTGTAGGACTGTGGGTTTCGGTAACTGCGGCCGGCTTGCGGCCTGGCTACTTTGCTTTGAATGGGTACCTCCTGCCACCCATCCGGGTTCCAGCACTGTCTGCTGGTTCTCGCCAGGGCCTTTGGCCTAGGTGCCTCCAACTCGGTATCCGAAGTCCAGCACCGTCAGCTGGTCCTTGGTAGTGCTTTTTAGCACAGGTACCTTCTGCTTAGTAACCGTGGTCCAGCACCGTCAGTTGGTCCTTGGTAGTGCCATTGGCTCTTGTTCCTTCTGCTACCCATCTGGGTGCCAGCACTGTCTGCTGGTGCTCGCCACAGCCTTTGGCCTAGGTGCCTCCATCTCGGTATCCGAGGTCCAGCACCGTCAGCTGGTTCTTGGTAGTGCTTTTTAGCACAGGTACCTTCTGCTTAGTAACCGTGGTCCAGCACCGTCAGTTGGTCCTCGGTAGTGCCATTGGCTCTTGTTCCTTCTGCTACCCATCCAGGTGCCAGCACTGTCTGCTGGTTCTCGCCAGTTTCTCAGCCTTCTTGTACCTTCTGCTACATTTCCAAGATCAAGCTTTTTGAAATTGTCTTTGGTAATCCTTATTGATCTCCATGACGACGACCCTGATGACGACGACCCTGAAGACCACACCAAAGAAGACCAGAAATATGACCCTAAATAATAAGACCAAGAGAACAAAGAACATGAAGACAACCACCAAGATACAGAACAAAAGACAGAAGAACAAGAAGCAGAAGAAGCAAAAGCAGAAGAACAGAAAGCAGAAGAACATTAAGCATAAGACTAAAAATCAGCATAGAAGAAATCAAAATTATAAGCAGAAGAAGACTAAGCAGTAAATGGGGGTGAGTCCGTTCCTCCTCGTGGTGCCCCTGCTGCAGGCCAAACTGAGCGCGGACAAATCCTGTTGTAAATCTTTAGTGACAGGCAGAACGTAAGGTGTAATCTTATAACTTTTATAGATAAGTACAACAGGAATGCCTGTCATCATAAGAAAATGAAAACAAAGAAGAATAGGAAGAAGATGAAGAAATAGCATATTAAAGTTAATAATAGCTGAATAAGAAGAATATGAAGAATGGAAAAAAAAATTAATGGGAAGAAGATGAAGAAGAAGATGAATAAGGTGAAGAAAAAGTTGATGAAAAAAATGCTACTGCTGCGTTCATGAAGGAGAAAGTGTGGGAGAAGTACAAAAGAAGGTGAAGAGCATGGAAGTTGTGAAACATACATATCTGACAAAATATAAAAAAAAGGTTAACATAGTCAATATCTTTTTAACTCCGAACGTCTTGAAAAAAAAAATTGGAATTAATGCTATGCCATGTGATTTGAATAAACCACTATGCCTTTATTTGTCTCCTCCACCAATACATTCTACATGATTCTTATTTGTTTTCAATTATGTAGAATTAGCCAACAAGGAAATAAAGGGCTTTTTTTAATTCCGATACCGGAAGTCCCATTGACTTGAATGGGACTTCCGGTATCGGAATCGGCGATACCCGATATTTTTTTTGTATCGGGCGATACCATCCGATACGATACTTTTGGGTATCGAATGGTATCTCTCAACACTAATGATGACTTTAAATCAGATTTTTGCAAAAGCTATCAATCAAGTAGGATAAGCAAAATGTAAAATTAGCTTCAGGAAACAAAACTCATTGTCTATGTCATACCAAGCAATCTCATACTCTGTGACTTGAGTCAATATTCACATAACACTCTTTCCAAGTGGGTGAATCTGACAAGGATTTGAAGCCAAAATGGCTTCAGGAAGTGTTTTTGATTTTTCTCTAAGCCATCTTTTCTTGTGTTTTTCAGAATTTCCTAAAGTGCCTTATAAACATTTTTGGTGGTGTTTTTCTAAAAATTCTTTTCGGCGTCTTTTGAATGTGTTTTGTGGCTTTTTTTGTAGCACACAAAAGTCATTCAGGACCCTTTATAGGGTCTTTCGAACCTTACCGTTGACTTGTAGTATAAGTATGGAGCTGTTCAAAGTGAAAAACAGCTGAAGATTGATATGGTAATTTCAGTTAACTGCTGGACATTTTAGGAAACTTGACATGGTTAATAGACGCTCCAAAGCCTGATCAAATGAACATCAAGTCTTTTTTACTTGGAAATGATTATGTTCAGTCTTCTCAGCATTTTCGGATTATTTTTAAGGATGTTTTTGGAGCTGACTGACTCCAAATCCACATTATGAAAAGGGAAAAGCTTTAAACTGTGAATGGTTCCCATTGATGATGACTTTAAATCAGATTTTTGCATTTTACTGAGACCTTGTATTTTCTTTTCATTTTCTGAGATGTCTTCCAGAGGGTTGATCACTGAGCTTGATCATGGTGCTATTAGAAAACGTGTGTGAAACTCATAACAGCTTGAAGGCCGAGTAGTCGTGGCCGAGTGGTTAAGGCGATGGGCAAGAAATCCATTGGGGTCTCCCCGCGCAGGTGCAAATCCTGCCGACTATGTCTATGTTTCAATAACTTTTTGACCTTTTATCTTTGTTGTTCAATTTGCATGTTTACTAGTCTATTCCCCATGACAGTGATCTGTGATGGAGCGAGTTTCCAGGACCAAACTGACTTTATCTTTGACTGTTCTTTAGATAATCTATTCTGGAGCAACATTACATGTGCGACTTGCCGCTAATGAAAAGAAGCACCGTGGGTGCCATCAGGTAAGAGGTTTTTCTCTTGATCTTGTCCAGCAGCCACAGACCGCTCTCCTGGCTAATGGACTGGGACATGCACTTTGATTTGCACAAACCTTAAATTATCTCTCAGATGAAGCCTTTTACCATGCAATGCTAATCTTTATCGACTACTGGATGAACAGTTTTCTAACAGTATAAGTTTTGCAATTTATTGTTTTCACACTTTTTCCAAGTAACAGATACAGCAATCTTTTACTAGCCACTTTTCATCAACATTTCAAAATGCGCTAGCTGAGATATCGTGGAAATGTTGGTAAATTTGTGGAATGAAAGGTTATAAGATATCAATTTACCATTGTGTATGAATGCAGATTTGCACTGCAGCTTTGGAGCCTGTTTTCGCCATCGTTCACGATTTCATATGCTTTATTCAGCACAACAAGCCGCAGCCATGTCTGAGGCATGGTTGGTTCCATGGTGTAATGGTTAGCACTCTGGACTTTGAATCCAGTGATCTGAGTTCAAAACTCAGTGGAACCTGAGCACTCATTTTGATTTTTCCATCTGCACTCAGATCGACGATGCCCAATGTTTATGATGAAACAAGCAATTTAAAATCCACATAATAAAAGACAAAAAAAGAGTTCAAGGATTCATGGAATACCATGGTCAAAGCTGTAAATCAAGTAGGATTAGCAAAAATTAAAATTGTCTATATCACTCATTGTCTATGTCATACCAAGCAATCTCATACTCTGTGACTTGAGTCAATATTCACATAACACTCTTTCCAAGTGGGTGAATCTGACAAGGATTTGAAGCCAAAATGGCTTCAGGAAGTGTTTTTGATTTTTCTCTAAGCCATCTTTTCTTGTGTTTTCCAGAATTTCCTAAAGTGCCTTATAAACATTTTTGGTGGTGTTTTTCTAAAAATTCTTTTCGGCGTCTTTTTAATGTGTTTTGTGGCTTTTTTTGTAGCACACAAAAGTCAATCAGGACCCTTTATAGGGTCTTTCGAACCTTACCGTTGACTTGTAGTATAGGTATGGAGCTGTTCAAAGTGAAAAACATCTGAAGATTGATATGGTAATTTCAGTTAACCGCTGGACATTTTTGGAAACTTGACATGGTTAATATACGCTCCAAAGCCTGATCAAATGAACACCAAGTCTTTTTTACTTGGAAATGATTATTTTCAGTCTTCTCAGCATTTTCGGATTATTTTTAAGGATGTTTTTGGAGCTGACTGACTCCAAATCCACATTATGAAGAGGGAAAAGCTTTAAACTGTGAATGGTTCCCATTGATGATGACTTTAAATCAGATTTTTGCATTTTACTGAGACCTTGTATTTTCTTTTCATTTTCTGAGATGTCTTCCAGAGGGTTGATCACTGAGCTTGATCATGGTGCTATTAGAAAACGTGTGTGAAACTCATAACAGCTTGACGTCTGAGTAGTCGTGGCGGAGTGGTTAAGGCGATGGACTAGATATCCATTGGGGTCTCCCCGCGCAGGTTCAAATCCTGCCGATTATGTCTATGTTTCAATATTTTTTTGACCTTTTATCTTTGTTGTTCAATTTGCATGTTTACTAGTCTATTCCCCATGACAGTGATCTGTGATGGAGCGAGTTTCCTCGACCAAACTGACTTTATCTTTGACTGTTCTTTAGATAATCTATTCTGTAGCAACATTACATGTGCTACTTGCCGCTAATCAAAAGAAGCACCGTGGGTGCCATCAGGTAAGAGGATTTTCTCTTGATCTTGTCCAGCAGCCACAGACCGCTGTCCTGGCTAATGGACTGGGACATGCACTTTGATTTGCACAAACCTTAAATTATCTCTCAGATGAAGCCTTTTACCATGCAATGCTAATCTTTATCGACTACTGGATGAACAGTTTTCTAACAGTATAAGTTTTGCAATTTATTTTTTTCACACTTTTTCCAAGTAACAGATACAGCAATCTTTTCACTAGCCACTTTTCATCAACATTTCAAACTGCGCTAGCTGTGATATCGTGGAAATGTTGGTAAATTTGTGGAATGAAAGGTTATAAGATATCAATTTACCATTGTGTATGAATGCAGGTTTGCACTGCAGCTTTGGAGCCTGTTTTCGCCATCGTTCACGATTTCATATGCTTTATTCAGCACAACAAGCCGCAGCCATGTCTGAGGCATGGTTGGTTCCATGATGTTATGGTTAGCACTCTTGACTTTGAATCCAGTGATCTGAGTTCAAATCTCAGTGGAACCTGGGCACACATTTCGATTTTTCCATCTGCACTCAGATCGACGATGCCCAATGTTTAAGATGAAACAAGCAATTTAAAATCCACATAATAAAAGACAAAAAAAAGTTCAAGGATTCATGGAATACCAAGGTCAAAGCAGTCAATCAAGTAGGATTAGCAAAAATTAAAATTGTCTATGTCACTCATTGTCTATGTCATACCAAGCAATCTCATACTCTGTGACTTGAGTCAATATTCACATAACACTCTTTCCAAGTGGGTGAATCTGACAAGGATTTGAAGCCAAAATGGCTTCAGGAAGTGTTTTTGATTTTTCTCTAAGACATCTTTTCTTGTGTTTTCCAGAATTTCCTAAAGTGCCTTATAAACATTTTTGGTGGTGTTTTTCTAAAAATTCTTTTCGGCGTCTTTTGAATGTGTTTTGTGGCTTTTCTTGTAGCACACAAAAGTCATTCAGGACCCTTTATAGGGTCTTTTGAACCTTACCGTTGACGTGTAGTATAGGTATGGAGCTGTTCAAAGTGAAAAACAGCTAAAGATTGATATGGTAATTTCAGTTCTAATTTCAGAGCTGACTGACTCCAAATCCACATTATGAAGAGGGAAAAGCTTTAAACTGTGAATGGTTCCCATTGATGATGACTTTAAATCAGATTTTTGCATTTTACTGAGACCTTGTATTTTCTTTTCATTTTCTGAGATGTCTTCCAGAGGGTTGATCACTGAGCTTGATCATGGTGCTATTAGAAAACGTGTGTGAAACTCATAACAGCTTGAAGTCCGAGTAGTCGTGTCCGAGTGGTTAAGGCGATGGGCAAGAAATCCATTGGGGTCTCCCCGCGCAGGTGCAAATCCTGCTGACTACGTCTATGTTTCAATAACTTTTTGACCTTTTATCTCTGTTGTTCAATTTGCATGTTTACTAGTCTATTCCCCATGACAGTGATCTGTGATGGAGCGAGTTTCTTGGACCAAACTGACTTTATCTTTGACTGTTCTTTAGATAATCTATTCTGGAGCAACATTACATGTGCGACTTGCCGCTAATCAAAAGAAGCACCGTGGGTGCCATCAGGTAAGAGGTTTTTCTCTTGATCTTGTCCAGCAGCCACAGACCTCTGTCCTGGCTAATGGACTGGGACATGCACTTTGATTTGCACAAACCTTAAATTATCTCTCAGATGAAGCCTTTTACCATGCAATACTAATCTTTATCAAATACTGGATGAACAGTTTTCTAACAGTATAAGTTTTGCAATTTATTTTTTTCACACTTTTTCCAAGTAACAGATACAGCAATCTTTTTACTAGCCACTTTTCATCAACATTTCAAACTGTCCTAGCTGTGATATCGTGGAAATGTTGGTAAACTTGTGGAATGAAAGGTTATAAAATATCAATTTACCATTGTGTATGATTGCAGATTTGCACTGCAGCTTTGGAGCCTGTTTTCGCCATCGTTCACGATTTCATATGCTTTATTCAGCACAACAAGCCGCAGCCATGACTGTGTAATGGTTGGTTCCATGGTGTAATGGTTAGCACTCTGGATTTTGAATTCTGTGATCTGAGTTCAAATCTCAGTGGTACCTGGGCACACATTTCGATTTTTCCATCTGCACTCAGATCGACGATGCCCAATGTTTATGATGAAACAAGCAATTTAAAATCCACATAATAAAAGACAAAAAAAGAGTTCAAGGATTCATGGAACACCAAAGCTGTCAATCAAGTAGGATTAGCAAAAATTAAAATTGTCTATGTCATACCAAGCAATCTCATACTCTGTGACTTGAGTCAATATTCACATAACATTTTTTCCAAGTGGGTGAATCTGACAAGGATTTGAAGCCAAAATGGCTTCAGGAAGTGTTTTTGATTTTTCTCTAAGCCATCTTTTCTTGTGTTTTCCAGAATTTCCTAAAGTGCCTTATAAACATTTTTGATGGTGTTTTTCTAAAAATTCTTTTCGGCGTCTTTTGAATGTGTTTTGTGGCTTTTTTTGTAGCACACAAAAGTCAATCAGGACCCTTTATAGGGTCTTTCGAACCTTACCGTTGACTTGTATTATAGGTATGGAGCTGTTCAAAGTGAAAAACAGCTGAAGATTGATATGGTAATTTCAGTTAACTGCTGGACATTTTTGGAAACTTGAGATGGTTAATAGACGCTCCAAAGCCTGATCAAATGAACATCAAGTCTTTTTTACTTGGAAATGATTATGTTCAGTCTTCTCAGCATTTTTGGATTATTTTTAAAGATGTTTTTGGAGCTGACTGACTCCAAATCCACATTATGAAGAGGGAAAAGCTTTAAACTGTGAATGGTTCCCATTGATGATGACGTTAAATCAGATTTTTGCATTTTACTGAGACCTTGTATTTTCTTTTCATTTTCTGAGATGTCTTCCAGAGGGTTGATCACTGAGCTTGATCATGGTGCTATTAGAAAACATGTTTGAAACTCATAACAGCTTGACGTCCGAGTAGTCGTGGCCGAGTGCTTAAAGCGATGGACTAGAAATCCATTGGGGTCTCCCCGCGCAGGTTCAAATCCTGCCGACTACGTCTATGTTTCAAAAAGTTTTTGACCTTTTATCTTTGTTGTTCAATTTGCATGTTTACTAGTCTATTCCCCATGACAGTGATCTGTGATGGAGCGAGTTTCTAGGACCAAACTGACTTTATCTTTGACTGTTCTTTAGATAATCTATTCTGGAGCAACATTACATGTGCGACTTGCCGCTAATCAAAAGAAGCACCGTGGGTGCCATCAGGTAAGAGGTTTTTCTCTTGATCTTGTCCAGCAGCCACAGACCGCTGTCCTGGCTAATAGACTGGGACATGCACTTTGATTTGCACAAACCTTAAATTATCTCTCAGATGAAGCCTTTTACCATGCAATGCTAATCTTTATCAACTACTGGATGAACAGTTTTCTAACAGTATAAGTTTTGCAATTTATTTTTTTCACACTTTTTCCAAGTAACAGATACAGCAATCTTTTTACTAGCCACTTTTCATCAACATTTCAAACTGTCCTAGCTGTGATATCGTGGAAATGTTGGTAAATTTGTGGAATGAAAGGTTATAAGAAATCAATTTACCATTGTGTATGATTGCAGATTTGCACTGCAGCTTTGGAGCCTGTTTTCGCCATCGTTCACGATTTCATATGCTTTATTCAGCACAACAAGCCGCAGACATGACTGTGTAATGGTTGGTTCTATGGTGTAATGGTTAGCACTCTGGACTTTGAATCCTGTTATCTGAATTCAAATCTCAGTGAAACCTGGGCACACATTTCGATTTTGCCATCTGCACTCAGATCGACGATGCCCAATGTTTATGATGAAACAAGCAATTTATAATCCACATAATAAAAGACAAAAAAAGAGTTCAAGGATTCATGGAATACCATGGTCAAAGCTGTCAATCAAGTAGGATTAGCAAAAATTAAAATTGTCTATGTCACTCATTGTCTATGTCATACCAAGCAATCTCATACTCTGTGACTTGAGTCAATATTCACATAACACTCTTTCCAAGTGGGTGAATCTGACAAGGATTTGAAGCCAAAATGGCTTCAGTAAGTGTTTTTGATTTTTCTCTAAGCCATCTTTTCTTGTGTTTTCCAGAATTTCCTAAAGTGCCTTATAAACATTTTTGGTGGTGTTTTTCTAAAAATTCTTTTCGGCGTCTTTTGAATGTGTTTTGTGGCTTTTTTTGTAGCACACAAAAGTCAATCAGGACCCTTTATAGGGTCTTTCGAACCTTACCGTTGACTTGTATTATAGGTATGGAGCTGTTCAAAGTGAAAAACAGCTGAAGATTGATATGGTAATTTCAGTTAACCGCTGGACATTTTTGGAAACTTGAGATGGTTAATAGACGCTCCAAAGCCTGATCAAATGAACATCAAGTCTTTTTTACTTGGAAATGATTATGTTCAGTCTTCTCAGCATTTTTGGATTATTTTTAAAGATGTTTTTGGAGCTGACTGACTCCAAATCCACATTATGAAGAGGGAAAAGCTTTAAACTGTGAATGGTTCCCATTGATGATGACTTTAAATCAGATTTTTGCATTTTACTGAGACCTTGTATTTTCTTTTCATTTTCTGAGATGTCTTCCAGAGGGTTGATCACTGAGCTTGATCATGGTGCTATTAGAAAACATGTGTGAAACTCATAACAGCTTGACGTCTGAGTAGTTGTGGCTGCGTGGTTAAGGCGATGGACTAGAAATCCATTGGGGTCTCCCCGCGCAGGTTCAAATCCTGCCGACTACGTCTATGTTTCAATAACTTTTTGACCTTTTATCTTTGTTGTTCAATTTGCATCTTTACTAGTCTATTCCCCATGACAGTGATCTGTTATGGAGCGAGAATCTAGGACCAAACTGACTTTATCTTTGACTGTTCTTTAGATAATCTATTCTGGAGCAACATTACATGTGCGACTTGCCGCTAATCAAAAGAAGCACCCTGGGTGCCATCAGGTAAGAGGTTTTTCTCTTGATCTTGTCCAGCAGCCACAGACCGCTGTCCTGGCTAATGGACTGGGACATGCACTTTGATTTGCACAAACCTTAAATTATCTCTCAGATGAAGCCTTTTACCATGCAATGCTAATCTTTATCAACTACTGGATGAACAGTTTTCTAAAAGTATAAGTTTTGCAATTTATTTTTTTCACACTTTTTCCAAGTAACAGATACAGCAATCTTTTTACTAGCCACTTTTCATCAACATTTCAAACTGTCCTAGCTGTGATATCGTGGAAATGTTGGTAAATTTGTGGAATGAGAGGTTATAAGATATCAATTTACCATTGTGTATGATTGCACATTTGCACTGCAGCTTTGGAGCCTGTTTTCGCCATCGTTCACGATTTCATATGCTTTATTCAGCACAACAAGCCGCAGCCATGACTGTGTAATGGTTGGTTCCATGGTGTAATGGTTAGCACTCTGGACTTTGAATCCTGTGATCTGAATTCAAATCTCAGTGGAACCTGGGCACACATTTCGATTTTTCCATCTGCACTCAGATCGACGATGCCCAATGTTTATGATGAAACAAGCAATTTAAAATCCACATAATAAAAGACAAAAAAAGAGTTCAAGGATTCATGGAATACCATGGTCAAAGCTGTCAATCAAGTAGGATTAGCAAAAATTAAAATTGTTTATGTCATACCAAGCAATCTCATACTCTGTGACTTGAGTCAATATTCACATAACACTCTTTCCAAGTGGGTGAATCTGACAAGGATTTGAAGCCAAAATGGCTTCAGGAAGTGTTTTTGATTTTTCTCTAAGCCATCTTTTCTTGTGTTTTCCAGAATTTCCTAAAGTGCCTTATAAACATTTTTGGTGGTGTTTTTCTAAAAATTCTTTTCGGCGTCTTTTGAATGTGTTTTGTGGCTTTTTTTGTAGCACACAAAAGTCAATCAGGACCCTTTATAGGGTCTTTCGAACCTTACCGTTGACTTGTATTATAGGTATGGAGCTGTTCAAAGTGAAAAACAGCTGAAGATTGATATGGTAATTTCAGTTAACCGCTGGACATTTTTGGAAACTTGAGATGGTTAATAGACGCTCCAAAGCCTGATCAAATGAACATCAAGTCTTTTTTACTTGGAAATGATTATGTTCAGTCTTCTCAGCATTTTTGGATTATTTTTAAAGATGTTTTTGGAGCTGACTGACTCCAAATCCACATTATGAAGAGGGAAAAGCTTTAAACTGTGAATGGTTCCCATTGATGATGACTTTAAATCAGATTTTTGCATTTTACTGAGACCTTGTATTTTCTTTTCATTTTCTGAGATGTCTTCCAGAGGGTTGATCACTGAGCTTGATCATGGTGCTATTAGAAAACATGTGTGAAACTCAAAACAGCTTGACGTCCGAGTAGTCGTGGCCGAGTGGTTAAGGCGATGGACTAGAAATCTATTGGGGTCTTCCCGCGCAGGTTCAAATCCTGCCGACTACGTCTATGTTTCAATAAGTTTTTGACCTTTTATCTTTGTTGTTCAATTTGCATCTTTACTAGTCTATTCCCCATGACAGTGATCTGTTATGGAGCGAGTTTCTAGGACCAAACTGACTTTATCTTTGACTGTTCTTTAGATAATCTATTCTGGAGCAACATTACATGTGCGACTTGCCGCTAATCAAAAGAAGCACCGTGGGTGCCATCAGGTAAGAGGTTTTTCTCTTGATCTTGTCCAGCAGCCACAGACCGCTGTCCTGGCTAATGGACTGGGACATGCACTTTGATTTGCACAAACCTTAAATTATCTCTCAGATGAAGCCTTTTACCATGCAATGCTAATCTTTATCAACTACTGGATGAACAGTTTTCTAAAAGTATAAGTTTTGCAATTTATTTTTTTCACACTTTTTCCAAGTAACAGATACAGCAATCTTTTTACTAGCCACTTTTCATCAACATTTCAAACTGTCCTAGCTGTGATATCGTGGAAATGTTGGTAAATTTGTGGAATGAGAGGTTATAAGATATCAATTTACCATTGTGTATGATTGCAGATTTGCACTGCAGCTTTGGAGCCTGTTTTCGCCATCGTTCACGATTTCATATGCTTTATTCAGCACAACAAGCCGCAGCCATGACTGTGTAATGGTTGGTTCCATGGTGTAATGGTTAGCACTCTGGACTTTGAATCCTGTGATCTGAATTCAAATCTCAGTGGAACCTGGGCACACATTTCGATTTTTCCATCTGCACTCAGATCGACGATGCCCAATGTTTATGATGAAACAAGCAATTTAAAATCCACATAATAAAAGACAAAAAAAGAGTTCAAGGATTCATGGAATACCATGGTCAAAGCTGTCAATCAAGTAGGATTAGCAAAAATTAAAATTGTCTATGTCATACCAAGCAATCTCATACTCTGTGACTTGAGTCAATATTCACATAACACTCTTTCCAAGTGGGTGAATCTGACAAGGATTTGAAGCCAAAATGGCTTCAGGAAGTGTTTTTGATTTTTCTCTAAGCCATCTTTTCTTGTGTTTTCCAGAATTTCCTAAAGTGCCTTATAAACATTTTTGGTGGTGTTTTTCTAAAAATTCTTTTCGGCGTCTTTTGAATGTGTTTTGTGGCTTTTTTTGTAGCACACAAAAGTCAATCAGGACCCTTTATAGGGTCTTTCGAACCTTACCGTTGACTTGTATTATAGGTATGGAGCTGTTCAAAGTGAAAAACATCTGAAGATTGATATGGTAATTTCAGTTAACCGCTGGACATTTTTGGAAACTTGAGATGGTTAATAGACGCTCCAAAGCCTGATCAAATGAACATCAAGTCTTTTTTACTTGGAAATGATTATGTTCAGTCTTCTCAGCATTTTTGGATTATTTTTAAAGATGTTTTTGGAGCTGACTGACTCCAAATCCACATTATGAAGAGGGAAAAGCTTTAAACTGTGAATGGTTCCCATTGATGATGACTTTAAATCAGATTTTTGCATTTTACTGAGACCTTGTATTTTCTTTTCATTTTCTGAGATGTCTTCCAGAGGGTTGATCACTGAGCTTGATCATGGTGCTATTAGAAAACATGTGTGAAACTCAAAACAGCTTGACGTCCGAGTAGTTGTGGCCGAGTGGTTAAGGCGATGCACTAGAAATCTATTGGGGTCTTCCCGCGCAGGTTCAAATCCTGCTGACTACGTCTATGTTTCAAAAACTTTTTGACCTTTTATCTTTGTTGTTCAATTTGCATGTTTACTAGTCTATTCCCCATGACAGTGATCTGTGATGGAGCGAGTTTCTAGGACCAAACTGACTTTATCTTTGACTGTTCTTTAGATAATCTATTCTGGAGCAACATTACATGTGCGACTTGCCGCTAATCAAAAGAACCACCGTGGGTGCCATCAGGTAAGAGGTTTTTCTCTTGATCTTGTCCAGCAGCCACAGACCGCTGTCCTGGCTAATGGACTGGGACATGCACTTTGATTTGCACAAACCTTAAATTATCTCTCCGTTGAAGCCTTTTACCATGCAATGCTAATCTTTATCAACTACTGGATGAACAGTTTTCTAACAGTATAAGTTTTGCAATTTATTTTTTTCACACTTTTTCCAAGTAACAGATGCAGCAATCTTTTTACTAGCCACTTTTCATCAACATTTCAAACTGTCCTAGATGTGATATCGTGGAAATGTTGGTAAATTTGTGGAATGAAAGGTTATAAGATATCAATTTACCATTGTGTATGATTGCAGATTTGCACTGCAGCTTTGGAGCCTGTTTTCGCCATCGTTCACGATTTCATATGCTTTATTCAGCACAACAAGCCGCAGCCATGACTGTGTAATGGTTGGTTCCATGGTGTAATGGTTGGTTCCATGGTGTAATGGTTAGCACTCTGGACTTTGAATCCTGTTTTCTGAGTTCAAATCTCAGTGGAACCTGGGCACACATTTTGATTTTTCCATCTGCACTCAGATCGACGATGCCCAATGTTTATGATGAAACAAGCAATTTAAAATCCACATAATAAAAGACAAAAAAAGAGTTCAAGGATTCATGGAATACCATGGTCAAAGCTGTCAATCAAGTAGGATTAGCAAAAATTAAAATTGTCTATGTCACTCATTGTCTATGTCATACCAAGCAATCTCATACTCTGTGACTTGAGTCAATATTCACATAACACTCTTTCCAAGTGGGTGAATCTGACAAGGATTTGAAGCCAAAATGGCTTCAGGAAGTGTTTTTGATTTTTCTCTAAGCCATCTTTTCTTGTGTTTTCCAGAATTTCCTAAAGTGCCTTATAAACATTTTTGGTGGTGTTTTTCTAAAAATTCTTTTCGGCGTCATTTGAATGTGTTTTGTGGCTTTTTTTGTAGCACACAAAAGTCAATCAGGACCCTTTATAGGGTCTTTCGAACCTTACCGTTGACTTGTATTATAGGTATGGAGCTGTTCAAAGTGAAAAACATCTGAAGATTGATATGGTAATTTCAGTTAACCGCTGGACATTTTTGGAAACTTGAGATGGTTAATAGACGCTCCAAAACCTGATCAAATGAACATCAAGTCTTTTTTACTTGGAAATGATTATGTTCAGTCTTCTCAGCATTTTTGGATTATTTTTAAGGATGTTTTTGGAGCTGACTGACTCCAAATCCACATTATGAAGAGGGAAAAGCTTTAAACTGTGAATGGTTCCCATGGATGATGAATTTAAATCAGATTTTTGCATTTTACTGAGACCTTGTATTTTCTTTTCATTTTCTGAGATGTCTTCCAGAGGGTTGATCACTGAGCTTGATCATGGAGCTATTAGAAAACGTGTGTGAAACTCATAACAGCTTGACGTCTGAGTAGTCGTGGCCGAGTGGTTAAGGTGATGGACTAGAAATCCATTGGGGTCTCCCCGCGCAGGTTCTAATCCTGCCGCATACGTCTATGTTTCAATAAGTTTTTGACCTTTTATCTTTGTCGTTCAATTTGCATGTTTACTAGTCTATTCCCCATGACAGTGATCTGTGATGGAGCGAGTTTCTAGGACCAAACTGACTTTATCTTTGACTGTTCATTAGATAATCTATTCTGGAGCAACATTACATGTGCGACTTGCTGCTAATCAAAAGAAGCACCGTGGGTGCCATCAGGTAAGAGGTTTTTCTCTTGATCTTGTCCAGCAGCCACAGACCGCTGTCCTGGCTAATGGACTGGGACATGCACTTTGATTTGCACAAACCTTAAATTATCTCTCAGATGAAGCCTTTTACCATGCAATGCTAATCTTTATCAACTACTGGATGAACAGTTTTCTAACAGTATAAGTTTTGCAATTTATTTTTTTCACACTTTTTCCAAGTAACAGATACAGCAATCTTTTTACTAGCCACTTTTCATCAACATTTCAAACTGTCCTAGCTGTGATATCGTGGAAATGTTGGTAAATTTGTGGAATGAAAGGTTATAAGATATCAATTTACCATTGTGTATGACTGCAGATTTGCACTGCAGCTTTGGAGCCTGTTTTCGCCATCGTTCACGATTTCATATGCTTTATTCAGAACAACAAGCCGCAGACATGATTATGTCATGGTTGGTTCCATGGTGTAATGGTTAGCACTCTGGACTTTGAAGACTGTGATCTGAGGTCAAATCTCAGTGGAACCTGGGCACACAATTCTATTTTTCCATCTGCACTGAGATCGACGATGCCCAATGTTTATGATGAAACAAGCAATTTAAAATCCACATAATAAAGACAAAAAAAGAGTTCAAGGATTCATGGTCAAAGCTGTCAATCAAGGAGGATTAGCAAAAATTAAAATTGTCTATATCACTCATTGTCTATGTCATACCAAGCAATCTCATACTCTGTGACTTGAGTCAATATTCACATAACACTCTTTCCAAGTGGGTGAATCTGACAAGGATTTGAAGCCAAAATGGCTTCAGGAAGTGTTTTTGATTTTTCTCTAAGCCATCTTTTCTTGTGTTTTCCAGAATTTCCTAAAGTGCCTTATAAACATTTTTGGTGGTGTTTTTCTAAAAATTCTTTTCGGCGTCTTTTGAATGTGTTTTGTGGCTTTTTTTGTAGCACACAAAAGTCAATCAGGACCCTTTATAGGGTCTTTCGAACCTTACCCTTGACTTGTATTATAGGTATGGAGCTGTTCAAAGTGAAAAACAGCTGAAGATTGATATAGTAATTTCAGTTAACCGCTGGACATTTTTGGAAACTTGAGATGGTTAATAGACGCTCCAAAGCCTGATCAAATGAACATCAAGTCTTTTTTACTTGGAAATGATTATGTTCAGTCTTCTCAGCATTTTCTGATTATTTTTAAGGATGTTTTTGGAGCTGACTGACTCCAAATCCACATTATGAAGAGGGAAAAGCTTTAAACTGTGAATGGTTCCCATTGATGATGACTTTAAATCAGATTTTTGCATTTTACTGAGACCTTGTATTTTCTTTTCATTTTCTGAGATGTCTTCCAGAGGGTTGATCACTGAGCTTGATCATGGTGCTATTAGAAAACATGTGTGAAACTCATAACAGCTTGATGTCCGAGTAGTCGTGGCAGAGTGGTTAAGGTGATGGACTAGAAATCCATTGGGGTCTCACCGCGCAGGTTCAAATCCTGCCGACTACGTCTATGTTTCAATAACTTTTTGACCTTTTATCTTTGTTGTTCAATTTGCATGTTTACTAGTCTATTCCCCATGACAGTGATATGTGATGGAGCGATTTTCTAGGACCAAACTTACTTTATCTTTGACTGTTCTTTAGATAATCTATTCTGGAGCAACATTACATGTGCGACTTGCCGCTAATCAAAAGAAGCACCGTGGGTGCCATCAGGTAAGAGCTTTTTCTCTTGATCTTGTCCAGCAGCCACAGACCGCTGTCCTGGCTAATGGACTGGGACATGCTCTTTGATT
>NW_027362124.1:210000-212500 GCF_039654945.1 Dendrobates tinctorius | reverse complement strand
AGAATTTCCTAAAGTGCCTTATAAACATTTTTGGTGGTGTTTTTCTAAAAATTCTTTTCGGCGTCATTTGAATGTGTTTTGTGGCTTTTTTTGTAGCACACAAAAGTCAATCAGGACCCTTTATAGGGTCTTTCGAACCTTACCCTTGACTTGTATTATAGGTATGGAGCTGTTCAAAGTGAAAAACAGCTGAAGATTGATATGGTAATTTCAGTTAACCGCTGGACATTTTTGGAAACTTGAGATGGTTAATAGACGCTCCAAAACCTGATCAAATGAACATCAAGTCTTTTTTACTTGGAAATGATTATGTTCAGTCTTCTCAGCATTTTTGGATTATTTTTAAGGATGTTTTTGGAGCTGACTGACTCCAAATCCACATTATGAAGAGGGAAAAGCTTTAAACTGTGAATGGTTCCCATTGATGATGACTTTAAATCAGATTTTGCATTTTACTGAGACCTTGTATTTTCTTTTCATTTTCTGAGATGTCTTCCAGTGGGTTGATCACTGAGCTTGATCATGGTGCTATTAGAAAACATGTGTGAAACTCATAAAAGCTTGACGTCTGAGTAGTCGTGGCCGAGTGGTCTGAAATCCATTGGGGTCTCCCCGCGCAGGTTCAAATTCTGCCGACTACGTCTATGTTTCAATAACTTTTTGACCTTTTATCTTTGTTGTTCAATTTGCATGTTTACTAGTCTATTCCCCATGACAGTGATCTGTGATGGAGCGAGTTTCTAGGACCAAACTGACTTTATCTTTGACTGTTCTTTAGATAATCTATTCTGGAGCAACATTACATGTGCGACTTGCCGCTAATCAAAAGAAGCACCGTGGGTGCCATCAGGTAAGAGGTTTTTCTCTTGATCTTGTCCAGCAGCCACAGACCGCTGTCCTGGCTAATGGACTGGGACATGCACTTTGATTTGCACAAACCTTAAATTATCTCTCAGATGAAGCCTTTTACCATGCAATGCTAATCTTTATCAACTACTGGATGAACAGTTTTCTAATAGTATAAGTTTTGCAATTTATTTTTTTCACACTTTTTCCAAGTAACAGATACAGCAATCTTTTTACTAGCCACTTTTCATCAACATTTCAAACTGTCCTAGCTGTGATACTCGTGGAAATGTTGGTAAATTTGTGGAATGAAAGGTTATAAGATATCAATTTACCATTGTGTATGATTGCAGATTTGCACTGCAGCTTTGGAGCCTGTTTTCGCCATCGTTCACGATTTCATATGCTTTATTCTGCACAACAAGCCGCAGCCATGACTGTGTAATGGTTAGCACTCTGGACTTTGAATCCTGTGATCTGAGTTCAAATCTCAGTGGAACCTGGGCACACATTTCGATTTTTCCATCTGCACTCAGATCGACGATGCCCAATGTTTATGATGAAACAAGCAATTTAAAATCCACATAATAAAAGACAAAAAAAGAGTTCAAGGATTCATGGAATACCATGGTCAAAGCTGTCAATCAAGTAGGATTAGCAAAAATTAAAATTGTTTATGTCACTCATTGTCAATGTCATACCAAGCAATCTCATTATTCACATAACACTCTTTCCAAGTGGGTGAATCTGACAAGGATTTGAAGCAAAAATGGCTTCAGGAAGTGTTTTTGATTTTTCTCTAAGCCATCTTTTCTTGTGTTTTCCAGAATTTCCTAAAGTGCCTTATAAACATTTTTGATGGTGTTTTTCTAAAAATTCTTTTCGGCGTCTTTTGAATGTGTTTTGTGGCTTTTTTTGTAGCACACAAAAGTCAATCAGGACCCTTTATAGGGTCTTTCGAACCTTACCGTTGACTTGTATTATAGGTATGGAGCTGTTCAAAGTGAAAAACAGCTGAAGATTGATATGGTAATTTCAGTTAACCGCTGGACATTTTTGGAAACTTGAGATGGTTAATAGACGCTCCAAAGCCTGATCAAATGAACATCAAGTCTTTTTTACTTGGAAATGATTATGTTCAGTCTTCTCAGCATTTTTGGATTATTTTTAAAGATGTTTTTGGAGCTGACTGACTCCAAATCCACATTATGAAGAGGGAAAAGCTTTAAACTGTGAATGGTTCCCATGGATGATGAATTTAAATCAGATTTTTGCATTTTACTGAGACATTGTATTTTCTTTTCTTTTTCTGAGATGTCTTCCAGAGGGTTGATCACTGAGCTTGATCATGGAGCTATTAGAAAACGTGTGTGAAACTCATAACAACTTGACGTCTGAGTAGTCGTGGCCGAGTGGTTAAGGCGATGGACTAGAAAGCCATTGGGGTCTCACCGCGCAGGTTCAAATCCTGCCGACTACGTCTATGTTTCAATAACTTTTTGACCTTTTACCTTTGTTGTTCAATTTGCATGTTTACTAGTCTATTCCCCATGACAGTGATATGTGATGGAGCGAGTTTCTAGGACCAAACTGACTTTATCTTTGACTGTTCTTTAGATAATCTATTCTGGAGCAACATTACATGTGCGACTTG
>NW_027362124.1:200000-202500 GCF_039654945.1 Dendrobates tinctorius | reverse complement strand
CAAAGCTGTCAATCAAGTAGGATTAGCAAAAATTAAAATTGTCTATGTCATACCAAGCAATCTCATACTCTGTGACTTGAGTCAATATTCACATAACACTCTTTCCAAGTGGGTGAATCTGACAAGGATTTGAAGCCAAAATGGCTTCAGGAAGTGTTTTTGATTTTTCTCTAAGCCATCTTTTCTTGTGTTTTCCAGAATTTCCTAAAGTGCCTTATAAACATTTTTGGTGGTGTTTTTCTAAAAATTCTTTTCGGCGTCTTTTGAATGTGTTTTGTGGCTTTTTTTGTAGCACACAAAAGTCAATCAGGTCCCTTTATAGGGTCTTTCGAACCTTACCCTTGACTTGTATTATAGGTATGGAGCTGTTCAAAGTGAAAAACAGCTGAAGATTGATATGGTAATTTCAGTTAACCGCTGGACATTTTTGGAAACTTGAGATGGTTAATAGACGCTCCAAAGCCTGATCAAATGAACATCAAGTCTTTTTTACTTGGAAATGATTATGTTCAGTCTTCTCAGCATTTTCTGATTATTTTTAAGGATGTTTTTGGAGCTGACTGACTCCAAATCCACATTATGAAGAGGGAAAAGCTTTAAACTGTGAATGGTTCCCATTGATGATGACTTTAAATCAGATTTTTGCATTTTACTGAGACCTTGTATTTTCTTTTCATTTTCTGAGATGTCTTCCAGAGGGTTGATCACTGAGCTTGATCATGGTGCTATTAGAAAACATGTGTGAAACTCATAACAGCTTGACGTCCGAGTAGTCGTGGCCGAGTGGTTAAGGCGATGGACTAGAAATCCATTGGGGTCTCCCCGCGCAGGTTCAAATCCTGCCGACTACGTCTATGTTTCAATAAGATTTTGACCTTTTATCTTTGTCGTTCAATTTGCATGTTTACTAGTCTATTCCCCATGACAGTGATCTGTGATGGAGAGAGTTTCTAGGACCAAACTGACTTTATCTTTGACTGTTCATTAGATAATCTATTCTGGAGGAACATTACATGTGCGACTTGCCGCTAATCAAAAGAAGCACCGTGGGTGCCATCAGGTAAGAGGTTTTTCTATTGATCTTGTCCAGCAGCCACAGACCGCTGTCCTGGCTAATGGACTGGGACATGCACTTTGATTTGCACATACCTTAAATTATCTCTCAGATGAAGCCTTTTACCATGCAATGCTAATCTTTATCAACTACTGGATGAACAGTTTTCTAACAGTATAAGTTTTGCAATTTATTTTTTTCACACTTTTTCCAAGTAACAGATACAGCAATCTTTTTACTAGCCACTTTTCATCAACATTTCAAACTGTCCTAGCTGTGATATCGTGGAAATGTTGGTAAATTTGTGGAATGAAAGGTTATAAGATATCAATTTACCATTGTGTATGATTGCAGATTTGCACTGCAGCTTTGGAGCCTGTTTTCGCCATCGTTCACGATTTCATATGCTTTATTCAGCACAACAAGCCGCAGCCAAGAATGTGTCATGGTTGGTTCCATGGTGTAATGGTTAGCACTCTGTATTTTGAATCCAGTGATCTGAGTTGAAATCTCAATAGAACCTGAGCACACATTTTGATTTTTCCATCTGCACTCAGATCGACGATGCCCAATGTTTATGATAAAACAAGCAATTTAAAATACACATAATAAAAGACAAAAAAAGAGTTCAAGGATTCATGGAATACCATGGTCAAAGCTGTCAATCAAGTAGGATTAGCAAAAATTAAAATTGTCTGTCACTCATTGTCTATGTCATACCAAGCAATCTCATACTCTGTGACTTGAGTCAATATTCACATAACACTCTTTCCAAGTGGGTGAATCTGACAAGGATTTGAAGCCAAAATGGCTTCAGGAAGTGTTTTTGATTTTTCTCTAAGCCATCTTTTCTTGTTTTTTCCAGAATTTCCTAAAGTGCCTTATAAACATTTTTGGTGGTGTTTTTCTAAAAATTCTTTTTGGCGTCATTTGAATGTGTTTTGTGGCTTTTTTTGTAGCACACAAAAGTCAATCAGGACCCTTTATAGGGTCTTTCGAACCTTACCCTTGACTTGTATTATAGGTATGGAGCTGTTCAAAGTGAAAAACAGCTGAAGATTGATATGGTAATTTCAGTTAACCGCTGGACATTTTTGGAAACTTGAGATGGTTAATAGACGCTCCAAAACCTGATCAAATGAACATCAAGTCTTTTTTACTTGGAAATGATTATGTTCAGTCTTCTCAGCATTTTTGGATTATTTTTAAGGATGTTTTTGGAGCTGACTGACTCCAAATCCACATTATGAAGAGGGAAAAGCTTTAAACTGTGAATGGTTCCCATTGATGATGACTTTAAATCAGATTTTGCATTTTACTGAGACCTTGTATTTTCTTTTCATTTTCTGAGATGTCTTCCAGTGGGTTGATCACTGAGCTTGATCATGGTGCTATTAGAAAACATGTGTGAAACTCATAAAAGCTTGACGTCTGAGTAGTTGTGGC
>NW_027362124.1:195000-197500 GCF_039654945.1 Dendrobates tinctorius | reverse complement strand
TTTCGATTTTTCCATCTGCACTCAGATCGACGATGCCCAATGTTTATGATGAAACAAGCAATTTAAAATCCACATAATAAAAGACAAAAAAAGAGTTCAAGGATTCATGGAATACCATGGTCAAAGCTGTCAATCAAGTAGGATTAGCAAAAATTAAAATTGTCTATGTCATACCAAGCAATCTCATACTCTGTGACTTGAGTCAATATTCACATAACACTCTTTCCAAGTGGGTGAATCTGACAAGGATTTGAAGCCAAAATGGCTTCAGGAAGTGTTTTTGATTTTTCTCTAAGCCATCTTTTCTTGTGTTTTCCAGAATTTCCTAAAGTGCCTTATAAACATTTTTGGTGGTGTTTTTCTAAAAATTCTTTTCGGCGTCATTTGAATGTGTTTTGTGGCTTTTTTTGTAGCACACAAAAGTCAATCAGGACCCTTTATAGGGTCTTTCGAACCTTACCCTTGACTTGTATTATAGGTATGGAGCTGTTCAAAGTGAAAAACAGCTGAAGATTGATATGGTAATTTCAGTTAACCGCTGGACATTTTTGGAAACTTGAGATGGTTAATAGACGCTCCAAAACCTGATCAAATGAACATCAAGTCTTTTTTACTTGGAAATGATTATGTTCAGTCTTCTCAGCATTTTTGGATTATTTTTAAGGATGTTTTTGGAGCTGACTGACTCCAAATCCACATTATGAAGAGGGAAAAGCTTTAAACTGTGAATGGTTCCCATTGATGATGACTTTAAATCAGATTTTGCATTTTACTGAGACCTTGTATTTTCTTTTCATTTTCTGAGATGTCTTCCAGTGGGTTGATCACTGAGCTTGATCATGGTGCTATTAGAAAACATGTGTGAAACTCATAAAAGCTTGACGTCTGAGTAGTCGTGGCCGAGTGGTCTGAAATCCATTGGGGTCTCCCCGCGCAGGTTCAAATTCTGCCGACTACGTCTATGTTTCAATAACTTTTTGACCTTTTATCTTTGTTGTTCAATTTGCATGTTTACTAGTCTATTCCCCATGACAGTGATCTGTGATGGAGCGAGTTTCTAGGACCAAACTGACTTTATCTTTGACTGTTCTTTAGATAATCTATTCTGGAGCAACATTACATGTGCGACTTGCCGCTAATCAAAAGAAGCACCGTGGGTGCCATCAGGTAAGAGGTTTTTCTCTTGATCTTGTCCAGCAGCCACAGACCGCTGTCCTGGCTAATGGACTGGGACATGCACTTTGATTTGCACAAACCTTAAATTATCTCTCAGATGAAGCCTTTTACCATGCAATGCTAATCTTTATCAACTACTGGATGAACAGTTTTCTAATAGTATAAGTTTTGCAATTTATTTTTTTCACACTTTTTCCAAGTAACAGATACAGCAATCTTTTTACTAGCCACTTTTCATCAACATTTCAAACTGTCCTAGCTGTGATACTCGTGGAAATGTTGGTAAATTTGTGGAATGAAAGGTTATAAGATATCAATTTACCATTGTGTATGATTGCAGATTTGCACTGCAGCTTTGGAGCCTGTTTTCGCCATCGTTCACGATTTCATATGCTTTATTCTGCACAACAAGCCGCAGCCATGACTGTGTAATGGTTAGCACTCTGGACTTTGAATCCTGTGATCTGAGTTCAAATCTCAGTGGAACCTGGGCACACATTTCGATTTTTCCATCTGCACTCAGATCGACGATGCCCAATGTTTATGATGAAACAAGCAATTTAAAATCCACATAATAAAAGACAAAAAAAGAGTTCAAGGATTCATGGAATACCATGGTCAAAGCTGTCAATCAAGTAGGATTAGCAAAAATTAAAATTGTTTATGTCACTCATTGTCAATGTCATACCAAGCAATCTCATTATTCACATAACACTCTTTCCAAGTGGGTGAATCTGACAAGGATTTGAAGCAAAAATGGCTTCAGGAAGTGTTTTTGATTTTTCTCTAAGCCATCTTTTCTTGTGTTTTCCAGAATTTCCTAAAGTGCCTTATAAACATTTTTGATGGTGTTTTTCTAAAAATTCTTTTCGGCGTCTTTTGAATGTGTTTTGTGGCTTTTTTTGTAGCACACAAAAGTCAATCAGGACCCTTTATAGGGTCTTTCGAACCTTACCGTTGACTTGTATTATAGGTATGGAGCTGTTCAAAGTGAAAAACAGCTGAAGATTGATATGGTAATTTCAGTTAACCGCTGGACATTTTTGGAAACTTGAGATGGTTAATAGACGCTCCAAAGCCTGATCAAATGAACATCAAGTCTTTTTTACTTGGAAATGATTATGTTCAGTCTTCTCAGCATTTTTGGATTATTTTTAAAGATGTTTTTGGAGCTGACTGACTCCAAATCCACATTATGAAGAGGGAAAAGCTTTAAACTGTGAATGGTTCCCATGGATGATGAATTTAAATCAGATTTTTGCATTTTACTGAGACATTGTATTTTCTTTTCTTTTTCTGAGATGTCTTCCAGAGGGTTGATCAC
>NW_027362124.1:160000-185000 GCF_039654945.1 Dendrobates tinctorius | reverse complement strand
CCTGATCAAATGAACATCAAGTCTTTTTTACTTGGAAATGATTATGTTCAGTCTTCTCAGCATTTTTGGATTATTTTTAAGGATGTTTTTGGAGCTGACTGACTCCAAATCCACATTATGAAGAGGGAAAAGCTTTAAACTGTGAATGGTTCCCATTGATGATGACTTTAAATCAGATTTTGCATTTTACTGAGACCTTGTATTTTCTTTTCATTTTCTGAGATGTCTTCCAGTGGGTTGATCACTGAGCTTGATCATGGTGCTATTAGAAAACATGTGTGAAACTCATAAAAGCTTGACGTCTGAGTAGTCGTGGCCGAGTGGTCTGAAATCCATTGGGGTCTCCCCGCGCAGGTTCAAATTCTGCCGACTACGTCTATGTTTCAATAACTTTTTGACCTTTTATCTTTGTTGTTCAATTTGCATGTTTACTAGTCTATTCCCCATGACAGTGATCTGTGATGGAGCGAGTTTCTAGGACCAAACTGACTTTATCTTTGACTGTTCTTTAGATAATCTATTCTGGAGCAACATTACATGTGCGACTTGCCGCTAATCAAAAGAAGCACCGTGGGTGCCATCAGGTAAGAGGTTTTTCTCTTGATCTTGTCCAGCAGCCACAGACCGCTGTCCTGGCTAATGGACTGGGACATGCACTTTGATTTGCACAAACCTTAAATTATCTCTCAGATGAAGCCTTTTACCATGCAATGCTAATCTTTATCAACTACTGGATGAACAGTTTTCTAACAGTATAAGTTTTGCAATTTATTTTTTTCACACTTTTTCCAAGTAACAGATACAGCAATCTTTTTACTAGCCACTTTTCATCAACATTTCAAACTGTCCTAGCTGTGATATCGTGGAAATGTTGGTAAATTTGTGGAATGAAAGGTTATAAGATATCAATTTACCATTGTGTATGATTGCAGATTTGCACTGCAGCTTTGGAGCCTGTTTTCGCCATCGTTCACGATTTCATATGCTTTATTCTGCACAACAAGCCGCAGCCATGACTGTGTAATGGTTAGCACTCTGGACTTTGAATCCTGTGATCTGAGTTCAAATCTCAGTGGAACCTGGGCACACATTTCGATTTTTCCATCTGCACTCAGATCGACGATGCCCAATGTTTATGACGAAACAAGCAATTTAAAATCCACATAATAAAAGACAAAAAAAGAGTTCAAGGATTCATGGAATACCATGGTCAAAGCTGTCAATCAAGTAGGATTAGCAAAAATTAAAATTGTTTATGTCACTCATTGTCAATGTCATACCAAGCAATCTCATTATTCACATAACACTCTTTCCAAGTGGGTGAATCTGACAAGGATTTGAAGCCAAAATGGCTTCAGGAAGTGTTTTTGATTTTTCTCTAAGCCATCTTTTCTTGTGTTTTCCAGAATTTCCTAAAGTGCCTTATAAACATTTTTGGTGGTGTTTTTCTAAAAATTCTTTTCGGCGTCTTTTGAATGTGTTTTGTGGCTTTTTTTTGTAGCACACAAAAGTCAATCAGGACCCTTTATAGGGTCTTTCGAACCTTACCGTTGACTTGTATTATAGGTATGGAGCTGTTCAAAGTGAAAAACAGCTGAAGATTGATATGGTAATTTCAGTTAACCGCTGGACATTTTTGGAAACTTGAGATGGTTAATAGACGCTCCAAAGCCTGATCAAATGAACATCAAGTCTTTTTTACTTGGAAATGATTATGTTCAGTCTTCTCAGCATTTTTGGATTATTTTTAAAGATGTTTTTGGAGCTGACTGACTACAAATCCACATTATGAAGAGGGAAAAGCTTTAAACTGTGAATGGTTCCCATGGATGATGAATTTAAATCAGATTTTTGCATTTTACTGAGACCTTGTATTTTCTTTTCTTTTTCTGAGATGTCTTCCAGAGGGTTGATCACTGAGCTTGATCATGGAGCTATTAGAAAATGTGTGTGAAAATCATAACAACTTGACGTTTGAGTAGTCGTGGCCGAGTGGTTAAGGCGATGGACTAGAAAGCCTTTGAACCGCGCAGGTTCAAATCCTGCCGACTACGTCTATGTTTCAATAACTTTTTGACCTTTTACCTTTGTTGCTCAATTTGCATTTTTACTAGTCTATTCCCCATGACAGTGATATGTGATGGAGCGAGTTTCTAGGACCAAACTGACTTTATCTTTGACTGTTCTTTAGATAATCTATTCTGGAGCAACATTACATGTGCGACTTGCCGCTAATCAAAAGAAGCACCGTGGGTGCCATCAGGTAAGAGGTTTTTCTCTTGATCTTGTCCAGCAGCCACAGACCGCTGTCCTGGCTAATGGACTGGGACATGCACTTTGATTTGCACAAACCTTAAATTATCTCTCAGATGAAGCCTTTTACCATGCAATGCTAATCTTTATCAACTACTGGATGAACAGTTTTCTAACAGTATAAGTTTTGCAATTTATTTTTTTCACACTTTTTCCAAGTAACAGATACAGCAATCTTTTTACTAGCCACTTTTCATCAACATTTCAAACTGTCCTAGCTGTGATATCGTGGAAATGTTGGTAAATTTGTGGAATGAAAGGTTATAAGATATCAATTTACCATTGTGTATGATTGCAGATTTGCACTGCAGCTTTGGAGCCTGTTTTCGCCATCGTTCACAATTTCATATGCTTTATTCAGCACAACAAGCCGCAGCCATGACTGTGTAATGGTTGGTTCCATGGTGTAATGGTTAGCACTCTGGACTTTGAATCCTGTGATCTGAATTCAAATCTCAGTGGAACCTGGGCACACATTTCGATTTTTCCATCTGCACTCAGATCGACGATGCCCAATGTTTATGATGAAACAAGCAATTTAAAATCCACATAATAAAAGACAAAAAAAGAGTTCAAGGATTCATGGAATACCATGGTCAAAGCTGTCAATCAAGTAGGATTAGCAAAAATTAAAATTGTTTATGTCACTCATTGTCAATGTCATACCAAGCAATCTCATTATTCACATAACACTCTTTCCAAGTGGGTGAATCTGACAAGGATTTGAAGCCAAAATGGCTTCAGGAAGTGTTTTTGATTTTTCTCTAAGCCATCTTTTCTTGTGTTTTCCAGAATTTCCTAAAGTGCCTTATAAACATTTTTGGTGGTGTTTTTCTAAAAATTCTTTTCGGCGTCTTTTGAATGTGTTTTGTGGCTTTTTTTGTAGCACACAAAAGTCAATCAGGACCCTTTATAGGGTATTTCGAACCTTACCGTTGACTTGTATTATAGGTATGGAGCTGTTCAAAGTGAAAAACATCTGAAGATTGATATGGTAATTTCAGTTAACCGCTGGACATTTTTGGAAACTTGAGATGGTTAATAGACGCTCCAAAGCCTGATCAAATGAACATCAAGTCTTTTTTACTTGGAAATGATTATGTTCAGTCTTCTCAGCATTTTTGGATTATTTTTAAGGATGTTTTTGGAGCTGACTGACTCCAAATCCACATTATGAAGAGGGAAAAGCTTTAAACTGTGAATGGTTCCCATTGATGATGACTTTAAATCAGATTTTTGCATTTTACTGAGACCTTGTATTTTCTTTTCATTTTCTGAGATGTCTTCCAGAGGGTTGATCACTGAGCGTTATCATGGTGCTATTAGAAAACATGTGTGAAGCTCATAACAGCTTGACGTCCGAGTAGTCGTGGCCGAGTGGTTAAGGCGATGGACTTGAAAATCATTGGGGTCTCCCCGCGCTGGTGCAAATCCTGCCGACTACGTCTATGTTTAAAATAACTTTTTGACCTTTTATCTTTGTTGTTCAATTTGCATGTTTACTAGTCTATTCCCCATGACAGTGATCTGTGATGGAGCGAGTTTCTAGGACCAAACTGACTTTATATTTGACTGTTCTTTAGATAATCTATTCTGAAGCAACATTACATGTGCGACTTGCCGCTAATCAAAAGAAGCACCGTGGGTGCCATCAGGTAAGAGGTTTTTCTCTTGATCTTGTCCAGCAGCCACAGACCGTTGTCCTGGCTAATGGACTGGGACATGCACTTTGATTTGCACAATCCTTAAATTATCTCTCAGATGAAGCCTTTTACCATGCAATGCTAATCTTTATTGACTACTGGATGAACAGTTTTCTAACAGTATAAGTTTTGCAATGTATTTTTTTCACACTTTTTCCAAGTAACAGATACAGCAATCTTTTTACTAGCCACTTTTCATCAGCATTTCAAACTGTCCTAGCTGTGATATCGTGGAAATGTTGGTAAAATTGTGGAATGAAAGGTTATAAGATATCAATTTACCATTGTGTATGATTGCAGATTTGCACTGCAGCTTTGGAGCCTGTTTTCGCCATCGTTCACGATTTCATATGCTTTATTCAGCACAACAAGCCGCAGCCATGACTATGACATGGTTGGTTCCATGGTGTAATGGTTAGCACTCTGGACATTGAATCCAGTGATCTGAGTTCAAATCTCAGTGGAACCTGGGCACACATTTCGATTTTTCCATCTGCACTCAGATCGACGATGCCCAATGTTTATGATGAAACAAGCAATTTAAAATCCACATAATTAAAGACAAAAAAAGAATTCAAGGATTCATGGTCAAAGCTGTCAATATCACTCATTGTCTATGTCATACCAAGCAATCTCATACTCTGTGACTTGAGTCAATATTCACATAACACTATTTCCAAGTGGGTGAATCTGACAAGGATTTGTAGCCAAAATGGCTTCAGGAAGTGTTTTTGATTTTTCTCTAAGCCATCCTTTCTTGTGTTTTCCAGAATTTCCTAAAGTGCCTTATAAACATTTTTGGTGGTGTTTTTCTAAAAATTCTTTTCGGCGTCTTTTGAATGTGTTTTGTGGCTTTTTTTGTAGCACACAAAAGTCAATCAGGACCCTTTATAGGGTCTTTCGAACCTTACCGTTGACTTGTATTATAGGTATGGAGCTGTTCAAAGTGAAAAACATCTGAAGATTGATATGGTAATTTCAGTTAACCGCTGGACATTTTTGGAAACTTGAGATGGTTAATAGATGCTCCAAAGCCTGATCAAATGAACATCAAGTCTTTTTTACTTGGAAATGATTATGTTCAGTCTTCTCAGCATTTTCGGATTATTTTTAAGGATGTTTTTGGAGCTGACTGACTCCAAATCCACATTATGAAGAGGGAAAAGCTTTAAACTGTGAATGGTTCCCATTGATGATGACTTTAAATCAGATTTTTGCATTTTACTGAGACCTTGTATTTTCTTTTCATTTTCTGAGATGTCTTCCAGAGGGTTGATCACTGAGCGTGATCATGGTGCTATTAGAAAACATGTGTGAAGCTCATAACAGGATGACGTCCGAGTAGTCGTGGCCGAGTGGTTAAGGCGATGGACTTGAAATCCATTGGGGACTTGAAATCCATTGGGGACTTGAAATCCATTGGGGTCTCCCTGCGCAGGTTCAAATCCTGCCGACTACGTCTATGTTTCAATAACTTTTTGACCTTTTATCTTTGTTGTTCAATTTGCATGTTTACTAGTCTATTCCCCATGACAGTGATCTGTGATGGAGCGAGTTTCTAGGACCAAACTGACGTTATCTTTGACTGTTCTTTAGATAATCTATTCTGGAGCAACATTACATGTGCGACTTGCCGCTAATCAAAAGAAGCACCGTGGGTGCCATCAGGTAAGAGGTTTTTCTCTCGATCTTGTCCAGCAGCCACAGACCGCTGTCCTGGCTAATGGACTGGGACATGCACTTTGATTTGCACAAACCTTAAATTATCTCTCAGATGAAGCCTTTTACCATGCAATGCTAATCTTTATCGACTACTGGATGAACAGTTTTCTAACAGTATAAGTTTTGCAATTTATTTTTTTCACACTTTTTCCAAGTAACAGATACAGCAATCTTTTTACTAGCCACTTTTCATCAACATTTCAAACTGCGCTAGCTGTGATATCGTGGAAATGTTGGTAAATTTGTGGAATGAAAGGTTATAAGATATCAATTTACCATTGTGTATGATTGCAGATTTGCACTGCAGCTTTGGAGCCTGTTTTCGCCATCGTTCACGATTTCATATGCTTTATTCAGCAAAACAAGCCGCAGCCATTATTGCATCATGGTTGTTTCCATGGTGTAATGGTTAGCACTCTGGACTTTGAATCCAGTGATCTGAGTTGAAATCTCAGTGGAACTTGGGCACACATTTCAATTTTTCCATGTGCACTCAGATCGACGATGCCCAATGTTTATGATGAAACTAGCAATTTAAAATCCACATAATAAAAGACAAAAAAAGGTTTCAAGGATTCATGGAATACCATGATCAAAGCTGTCAATCAAGTAGGATTAGCAAAAATTAAAATTGTCTATATCACTCATTGTCTATGTCATACCAAGCAATCTCATACTCTGTGACTTGAGTCAATATTCACATAACACTCTTTCCAAGTGGCTGAATCTGACAAGGATTTGAAGCCAAAATGGCTTCAGGAAGTGTTTTTGATTTTTCTCTAAGCCATCTTTTCTTGTGTTTTCCAGAATTTCCTAAAGTGCCTTATAAACATTTTTGGTGGTGTTTTTCTAAATATTCTTTTCGGCGTCTTTTGAATGTGTTTTGTGGCTTTTTTTGTAGCACACAAAAGTCAATCAGGACCCTTTATAGGGTCTTTCGAACCTTACCGTTGACTTGTAGTATAGGTATGGAGCCGTTCAAAGTGAAAAACAGCTGAAGATTGATATGGTAATTTCAGTTAACCGCTGGACATTTTTGGAAACTTGAGATGGTTAATAGACGCACCAAAGCCTGATCAAATGAACATCAAGTCTTTTTTACTTGGAAATGATTATGTTCAGTCTTCTCAGCATTTTCGTATTATTTTTAAGGATGTTTTTGGAGCTGACTGACTCCAAATCCACATTATGAAGAGGGAAAAGCATTAAACTGTGAATGGTTCCCATTGATGATGACTTTAAATCAGATTTTTGCATTTTACTGAGACCTTGTGTTTTCTTTTCTTTTTCTGAGATGTCTTCCAGAGGGTTGATCACTATGCTTGATCATGGTGCTATTAGAAAACGTGTGTGAAACTCATAACAGCTTGACGTCTGAGTAGTCGTGGCCGAGTGGTTTAGGCGATGGGCTAGAAATCCATTGGGGTCTCCCCGCGCAGGTGCAAATCCTGCCGACTACATCTATGTTTAAAATAACTTTTTGACCTTTTATCTTTGTTGTTCAATTTGCATGTTTACTAGTCTATTCCCCATGACAGTGATCTGCGATGGAGCGAGTTTCCAGGACCAAACTGATTTTATCTTTGACTGTTCTTTAGATAATCTATTCTGGAGCAACATTACATGTGCGACTTGCCGCTAATCAAAAGAAGCACCGTGGGTGCCATCAGGTAAGAGGTTTTTCTCTTGATCTTGTCCAGCAGCCACAGACCGCTGTCCTGGCTAATGGACTGGGACATGCACTTTGATTTGTAGAAACCTTAAATTATCTCTCAGATGAAGCCTTTTACCATGCAATGCTAATCTTTATCGACTACTGGATGAACAGTTTTCTAACAGTATAAGTTTTGCAATTTATGTTTTTCACACTTTTTCCAAGTAACAGATACAGCAATCTTTTTACTAGCCACTTTTCATCAACATTTCAAACTGCGCTAACTGTGATATCGTGGAAATGTTGGTAAATTTGTGGAAAGAAAGGTTATAAGATATCAATTTATCATTGTGTATGATTGCAGATTTGCACTGCAGCTTTGGAGCCTGTTTTTGCCATCGTTCACGATTTCATATGCTTTATTCAGCACAACAAGCCGCAGCCATGACTGAGTCATGGTTGGTTCCATGGTGTAATCGTTAGCACTCTGGACTTTGAATCCAGTGATCTGAGTTCAAATCTCAGAGGAACTTGGGCACACATTTCAATTTTTCCATGTGCACTCAGATCGACGATGCCCAATGTTTATGATGAAACTAGCAATTTAAAATCCACATAATAAAAGACAAAAAAAGGGTTTAAGGATTCATGGAATACCATGATCAAAGCTGTCAATCAAGTAGGATTAGCAAAAATTAAAATTGTCTATATCACTCATTGTCTATGTCATACCAAGCAATCTCATACTCTGTGACTTGAGTCAATATTCACATAACACTCTTTCCAAGTGGCTGAATCTGACAAGGATTTGAAGCCAAAATGGCTTCAGGAAGTGTTTTTGATTTTTCTCTAAGCCATCTTTTCTTGTGTTTTCCAGAATTTCCTAAAGTGCCTTATAAACATTTTTGGTGGTGTTTTTCTAAATATTCTTTTCGGCGTCTTTTGAATGTGTTTTGTGGCTTTTTTTGTAGCACACAAAAGTCAATCAGGACCCTTTATAGGGTCTTTCGAACCTTACCGTTGACTTGTAGTATAGGTATGGAGCCGTTCAAATTGAAAAACAGCTGAAGATTGATATGGTAATTTCAGTTAACCGCTGGACATTTTTGGAAACTTGAGATGGTTAATAGACGCACCAAAGCCTGATCAAATGAACATCAAGTCTTTTTTACTTGGAAATGATTATGTTCAGTCTTCTCAGCATTTTCGTATTATTTTTAAGGATGTTTTTGGAGCTGACTGACTCCAAATCCACATTATGAAGAGGGAAAAGCATTAAACTGTGAATGGTTCCCATTGATGATGACTTTAAATCAGATTTTTGCATTTTACTGAGACCTTGTGTTTTCTTTTCTTTTTCTGAGATGTCTTCCAGAGGGTTGATCACTATGCTTGATCATGGTGCTATTAGAAAACGTGTGTGAAACTCATAACAGCTTGACGTCTGAGTAGTCGTGGCCGAGTGGTTAAGGCCATGGGCTAGAAATCCATTGGGGTCTCCCCGCGCAGGTGCAAATCCTGCCGACTACGTCTATGTTTAAAATAACTTTTTGACCTTTTATCTTTGTTGTTCAATTTGCATGTTTACTAGTCTATTCCCCATGACAGTGATCTGTGATGGAGCGAGTATCCAGGACCAAACTGATTTTATCTTTGACTGTTCTTTAGATAATCTATTCTGGAGCAACATTACATGTGCGACTTGCCGCTAATCAAAAGAAGCACCGTGGGTGCCATCAGGTAAGAGGTTTTTCTCTTGATCTTGTCCAGCAGCCACAGACCGCTGTCCTGGCTAATGGACTGGGACATGCACTTTGATTTGTACAAACCTTAAATTATCTCTCAGATGAAGCCTTTTACCATGCAATGCTAATCTTTATCGACTACTGGATGAACAGTTTTCTAACAGTATAATTTTTGCAATTTGTGTTTTTCACACTTTTTCCAAGTAACAGATACAGCAATCTTTTTACTAGCCACTTTTCATCAACATTTCAAACTGCGCTAGCTGTGATATCGTGGAAATGTTGGTAAATTTGTGGAATGAAAGGTTATAAGATATCAATTTACCATTGTGTATGATTGCAGATTTGCACTGCAGCTTTGGAGCCTGTTTTCGCCATCGTTCACGATTTCATATGCTTTATTCAGCACAACAAGCCGCAGCCATGACTGAGTCATGGTTGGTTCCATGGTGTAATCGTTAGCACTCTGGACTTTGAATCCAGTGATCTGAGTTCAAATCTCAGTGGAACCTGGGCACACATTTCAATTTTTCCATGTGCACTCAGATCGACGATGCCCAATGTTTATGATGAAACAAGCAATTTAAAATCCACATAATAAAAGACAAAAAAAGGGTTCAAGGATTCATGGAATACCATGATCAAAGCTGTCAATCAAGTAGGATTAGCAAAAATTAAAATTGTCTATATCACTCATTGTCTATGTCATACCAAGCAATCTCATATTCTGTGACTTGAGTCAATATTCACATAACACTCTTTCCAAGTGGGTGAATCTGACAAGGATTTGAAGCCAAAATGGCTTCAGGAAGTGTTTTTGATTTTTCTCTAAGCCATCTTTTCTTGTGTTTTCCAGAATTTCCTAAAGTGCCTTATAAACATTTTTGGTGGTGTTTTTCTAAAAATTCTTTTCGGCGTCTTTTGAATGTGTTTTGTGGCTTTTTTTGTAGCACACAAAAGTCAATCAGGACCCTTTATAGGGTCTTTCGAACCTTACCGTTGACTTGTATTATAGGTATGGAGCTGTTCAAAGTGAAAAACAGCTGAAGATTGATATGGTAATTTCAGTTAACCGCTGGACATTTTTGGAAACTTGAGATGGTTAATAGACGCTCCAAAGCCTGATCAAATGAACATCAAGTCTTTTTTACTTGGAAATGATTATGTTCAGTCTTCTCAGCATTTTCGGATTATTTTTAAGGATGTTTTTGGAGCTGACTGACTCCAAATCCACATTATGAAGAGGGAAAAGCTTTAAACTGTGAATGGTTCCCATTGATGATGACTTTAAATCAGATTTTTGCATTTTACTGAGACCTTGTATTTTCTTTTCATTTTCTGAGATGTCTTCCAGAGGGTTGATCACTGAGCTTGATCATGGTGCTATTAGAAAACGTGTGTGAAACTCATAACAGCTTGACGTCTGAGTAGTCGTGGCCGAGTGGTTAAGGCGATGGGCTAGAAATCCTTTGGGGTCTCCCCGCGCAGGTGCAAATCCTGCCGACTACGTCAATGTTTAAAATAACTTTTTGACCTTTTATCTTTGTTGTTCAATTTGCATGTTTACTAGTCTATTCCCCATGACAGTGATCTGTGATGGAGCGAGTTTCTAGGACCAAACTGACTTTATATTTGACTGTTCTTTAGATAATCTATTCTGGAGCAACATTACATGTGCGACTTGCCGCTAATCAAAAGAAGCATCGTGGGTGCCATCAGGTAAGAGGTTTTTCTCTTGATCTTGTCCAGCAGCCACAGACCGCTGTCCTGGCTAATGGACTGGGACATGCACTTTGATTTGCACAAACCTTAAATTATCTCTCAGATGAAGCCTTTTACCATGCAATGCTAATCTTTATCGACTACTGGATGAACAGTTTTCTAACAGTATAAGTTTTGCAATTTATTTTTTTCACACTTTTTCCAAGTAACAGATACAGCAATCTTTTTACTAGCCACTTTTCATCAACATTTCAAGCTGTCCTAGCTGTGATATCGTGGAAATGTTGGTAAATTTGTGGAATGAAAGGTTATAAGATATCAATTTACCATTGTGTATGATTGCAGATTTGCACTGCAGCTTTGGAGCCTGTTTTCGCCATCGTTCACGATTTCATATGCTTTATTCAGCAAAACAAGCCGCAGCCATGATTGCATCATGGATGGTTCCATGGTGTAATGGTTAGCATTCTGGACTTTGAATCCAGTGATCTGAGTTCAAATCTCAGTAGAACCTGAGCACACATTTCAATTTTTCCATCTGCACTCAGATCAACGATGCCCAATGTTTATGATGAAACAAGCAATTTAAAATCCACATAATAAAAGACAAAAAAGAGTTCAAGGATTCATGGAATACCATGGTCAAAGCTGTCAATCAAGTAGGATTAGCAAAAATTAAAATTGTCTATGTCATACCAAGTAATCTCATATTCAATATTGACTTGAGTCAATATTCACATAACACTCTTTCCAAGTGGGTGAATCTGACAAGGATTTGAAGCCAAAATGGCTTCAGGAAGTGTTTTTGATTTTTCTCTAAGCCATCTTTTCTTGTGTTTTCCAGAATTTCCTAAAGTGCCTTATAAACATTTTTGGTGGTGTTTTTCTAAAAATTCTTTTTGGCGTCTTTTGAATGTGTTTTGTGGCTTTTTTTGTAGCACACAAAAGTCAATCAGGACCCTTTATAGGGTCTTTCGAACCTTACCGTTGACTTGTATTATAGGTATGGAGCTGTTCAAAGTGAAAAACAGCTGAAGATTGATATGGTAATTTCAGTTAACCGCTGGACATTTTTGGAAACTTGAGATGGTTAATAGACGCTCCAAAGCCTGATCAAATGAACATCAAGTTTTTTTTAATTGGAAATGATTATGTTCAGTCTTCTCAGCATTTTCGGATTATTTTTAAGGATGTTTTTGGAGCTGACTGACTCCAAATCCACATTATGAAGAGGGAAAAGCTTTAAACTGTGAATGGTTCCCATTGATGATGACTTTAAATCAGATTTTTGCATTTTACTGAGACCTTGTATTTTCTTTTCATTTTCTGAGATGTCTTCCAGAGGGTTGATCACTGAGCGTGATCATGGTGCAATAACTTGGTGCAATAGTTTTCTAATAAGAAAACATGTGTGAAGCTCATAACAGCTTGACATCTGAGTAGTCGTGGCCGAGTGGTTAAGGCGATGGACTTGATATCCATTGGGGTCTCCCCGCGCAGGTTCAAATCCTGCCGACTACGTCTATGTTTCAATAACTTTTTGACCTTTTATCTTTGTTGTTCAATTTGCATGTTTACTAGTCTATTCCCCATGAGAGTGATCTGTGATGGAGCGAGTTTCTAGGACCAAACTGACGTTATCTTTGACTGTTCTTTAGATAATCTATTCTGGAGCAACATTACATGTGTGACTTGCCGCTAATCAAAAGAAGCACCGTGGGTGCCATCAGGTAAGAGGTTTTTCTCTCGATCTTGTCCAGCAGCCACAGACCGCTGTCCTGGCTAATGGACTGGGACATGCACTTTGATTTGCACAAACCTTAAATTATCTCTCAGATGAAGCCTTTTACCATGCAATGCTAATCTTTATCAACTACTGGATGAACAGTTTTCTAACAGTATAAGTTTTGCAATTTATTTTTTTCACAATTTTTCCAAGTAACAGATACAGCAATCTTTTTACTAGCCACTTTTCATCAACATTTCAAACTGCGCTAGCTGTGATATCGTGGAAATGTTGGTAAATTTGTGGAATGAAAGGTTATAAGATATCAATTTACCATTGTGTATGATTGCAGATTTGCACTGCAGCTTTGGAGCCTGTTTTCGCCATCGTTCACGATTTCATATGCTTTATTCAGCAAAACAAGCCGCAGCCATGATTGCGTCATGGTTGGTTCCATGGTGTAATGGTTAGCACTCTGGACTTTGAATCCAGTTATCTGAGTTCAAATTTCAGTAGAACCTGAGCACACATTTTGATTTTTCCATCTGCACTCAGATCAACGATTCCCAATGTTTATGATGAAACAAGCAATTTAAAATCCACATAATAAAAGACAAAAAAGAGTTCAAGGATTCATGGAATACCATGGTCAAAGCTGTCAATCAAGTAGGATTAGCAAAAATTAAATTTGTCTATGTCATACCAAGTAATCTCATACTCTGTGACTTGAGTCAATATTCACATAACACTCTTTCCAAGTGGGTGAATCTGACAAGGATTTGAAGCCAAAATGGCTTCAGGAAGTGTTTTTGATTTTTCTCTAAGCCATCTTTTCTTGTGTTTTCCAGAATTTCCTAAAGTGCCTTATAAACATTTTTGGTGGTGTTTTTCTAAAAATTCTTTTCGGCGTCTTTTGAATGTGTTTTGTGGCTTTTTTTGTAGCACACAAAAGTCAATCAGGACCCTTTATAGGGTCTTTCGAACCTTACCGTTGACTTGTATTATAGGTATGGAGCTGTTCAAAGTGAAAAACAGCTGAAGATTGATATGGTAATTTCAGTTAACCGCTGGACATTTTTGGAAACTTGAGATGGTTAATAGATGCTCCAAAGCCTGATCAAATGAACATCAAGTCTTTTTTACTTGGAAATGATTATGTTCAGTCTTCTCAGCATTTTCGGATTATTTTTAAGGATGTTTTTGGAGCTGACTGACTCCAAATCCACATTATGAAGAGGGAAAAGCTTTAAACTGTGAATGGTTCCCATTGATGATGACTTTAAATCAGATTTTTGCATTTTACTGAGACCTTGTATTTTCTTTTCATTTTCTGAGATGTCTTCCAGAGGGTTGATCACTGAGCGTGATCATGGTGCTATTAGAAAACATGTGTGAAGCTCATAACAGGGTGACGTCCGAGTAGTCGTGGCCGAGTGGTTAAGGCGATGGACTTGAAATCCATTGGGGTCTCCCCGCGCAGGTTCAAATCCTGCCGACTACGTCTATGTTTCACTAACTTTTTGACCTTTTATCTTTGTTGTTCAATTTGCATGTTTACTAGTCTATTCCCCATGACAGTGATCTGTGATGGAGCGAGTTTCTAGGACCAAACTGACGTTATCTTTGACTGTTCTTTAGATAATGTATTCTGGAGCAACATTACATGTGCGACTTGCCGCTAATCAAAAGAAGCACCGTGGGTGCCATCAGGTAAGATTTTTTTCTCTCAATCTTGTCCAGCAGCCACAGACCGCTGTCCTGGCTAATGGACTGGGACATGCACTTTGATTTGCACAAACCTTAAATTATCTCTCAGATGAAGCCTTTTACCATGCAATGCTAATCTTTATCGACTACTGGATGAACAGTTTTCTAACAGTATAAGTTTTGCAATTTATTTTTTTCACACTTTTTCCAAGTAACAGATGCAGCAATCTTTTTACTAGCCACTTTTCATCAACATTTCAAACTGCGCTAGCTGTGATATCGTGGAAATGTTGGTAAATTTGTGGAATGAAAGGTTATAAGATATCAATTTACCATTGTGTATGATTGCAGATTTGCACTGCAGCTTTGGAGCCTGTTTTCGCCATCGTTCACGATTTCATATGCTTTATTCAGCACAACAAGCCGCAGCCATGACTATATAATGTTTGGCTCCATGGTGTAATGGTTAGCACTCTGGACTTTGAATCCTGTGATCTGAGTTCAAATCTCAGTGGAACCTGGGCACACATTTCGATTTTTCCATCTGCACTCAGATCGACGATGCCCAATGTTTATGATGAAACAAGCAATTTAAAATACACATAATAAAAGACAAAAAAAGAGTTCAAGGATTCATGGAATACCATGGTCAAAGCTGTCAATCAAGTATAATTAGCAAAAATTAAAATTGTCTATCACTCATTGTCTATGTCATACGAAGTATTCTCATACTCTGTGACTTGAGTCAATATTCACATAACACTCTTTCCAAGTGGGTGAATCTGACAAGGATTTGAAGCCAAAATGGCTTCAGGAAGTGTTTTTGATTTTTCTCTAAGCCATCTTTTCTTGTGTTTTCCAGAATTTCCTAAAGTGCCTAATAAACATTTTTGGTGTGTTTTTCTAAAAATTCTTTTCGGCGTCTTTTGAATGTGTTTTGTGGCTTTTTTTGTAGCACACAAAAGTCAATCAGGACCCTTTATAGGGTCTTTCGAACCTTACCCTTGACTTGTATTATAGGTATGGAGCTGTTCAAAGTGAAAAACATCTGAAGATTGATATGGTAATTTCAGTTAACCGCTGGACATTTTTGGAAACTTGAGATGGTTAATAGACGCTCCAAAGCATGATCAAATGAACATCAAGTCTTTTTTACTTGGAAATGATTATGTTCAGTCTTCTCAGCATTTTCGGATTATTTTTAAGGATGTTTTTGGAGCTGACTGACTCCAAATCCACATTATGAAGAGGGAAAAGCTTTAAACTGTGAATGGTTCCCATTGATGATGATGACTTTAAATCAGATTTTTGCATTTTACTGAGACCTTGTATTTTCTTTTCATTTTCTGAGATGTCTTCCAGAGGGTTGATCACTGAGCTTGATCATGGTGCTATTAGAAAACGTGTGTGAAACTCATAACAGCTTGACGTCTGAGTAGTCGTGGCCGAGTGGTTAAGGCGATGGGCTAGTAATCCTTTGGGGTCTCCCCGCGCAGGTGCAAATCCTGCCGACTACGTCTATGTTTAAAATAACTTTTTGACCTTTTATCTTTGTTGTTCAATTTGCATGTTTACTAGTCTATTCCCCATGACAGTGATCTGTGATGGAGCGAGTTTCTAGGACCAAACTGACTTTATATTTGACTGTTCTTTAGATAATCTATTCTGGAGCAACATTACATGTGCGACTTGCCGCTAATCAAAAGAAGCATCGTGGGTGCCATCAGGTAAGAGGTTTTTCTCTTGATCTTGTCCAGCAGCCACAGACCGCTGTCCTGGCTAATGGACTGGGACATGCACTTTGATTTGCACAAACCTTAAATTATCTCTCAGATGAAGCCTTTTACCATGCAATGCTAATCTTTATCGACTACTGGATGAACAGTTTTCTAACAGTATAAGTTTTGCAATTTATTTTTTTCACACTTTTTCCAAGTAACAGAAACAGCAATCTTTTTACTAGCCACTTTTCATCAACATTTCAAACTGTCCTAGCTGTGATATCGTGGAAATGTTGGTAAATTTGTGGAATGAAAGGTTATAAGATATCAATTTACCATTGTGTATGATTGCAGATTTGCACTGCAGCTTTGGAGCCTGTTTTCGCCATCGTTCACGATTTCATATGCTTTATTCAGCACAACAAGCCGCAGCCATGACTATGTCATGGTTGGTTCCATGGTGTAATGGTTAGCACTCTGGACTTTGAATCCAGAGTGCATTTCGATTTTTCCATCTGCACTCAGATCGACAATGCCCTATGTTTATGATGAAACAAGCAATTTAAAATCCACATAATAAAAGACAAAAAAAGGATTCATGGTCAAAGCTGTCAATATCACTCATTGTCTATGTCATACCAAGCAATCTCATACTCTGTGACTTGAGTCAATATTCACATAACACTCTTTCCAAGTGGGTGAATCTGACAAGGATTTGAAGCCAAAATGGCTTCAGGAAGTGTTTTTGATTTTTCTCTAAGCCATCTTTTCTTGTGTTTTCCAGAATTTCCTAAAGTGCCTAATAAACATTTTTGGTGTGTTTTTCTAAAAATTCTTTTCGGCGTCTTTTGAATGTGTTTTGTGGCTTTTTTTGTAGCACACAAAAGTCAATCAGGACCCTTTATAGGGTCTTTCGAACCTTACCGTTGACTTGTATTATAGGTATGGAGCTGTTCAAAGTGAAAAACAGGTGAAGATTGATATGGTAATTTCAGTTAACCGCTGGACATTTTTGGAAACTTGAGATGGTTAATAGACGCTCCAAAGCCTGATCAAATGAACATCATGTCTTTTTTACTTGGAAATGATTATGTTCAGTCTTCTCAGCATTTTTGGATTATTTTTCAGGATGTTTTTGGAGCTGACTGACTCCAAATCCACATTATGAAGAGGGAAAAGCTTTAAACTGTGAATGGCTCCCATTGATGATGACTTTAAATCAGATTTTTGCATTTTACTGAGACCTTGTATTTTCTTTTCATTTTCTGAGATGTCTTCCAGAGGGTTGATCACTGAGCTTGATCATGGTGCTATTAGAAAACAAGTGTGAAACTCATAACAGCTTGACGTCCGAGTAGTCGTGGCCGAGTGGATAAGGCGATGGACTAGAAATCCATTGGTGTCTCACCGCGCATGTTCAAATCCTGACGACTACGTCTATGATTCAAAAACTTTTTGACCTTTTATCTTTGTTGTTCTATTTGCATGTTTACTAGTCTATTCCCCATGACAGTGATCTGTGATGGAGCGAGTTTCTAGGACCAAACTGACTTTATCTTTGACTGTTCTTTAGATAATCTTTTCTGGAGCAACATTACATGTGCGACTTGCCGCTAATCAAAAGAAGCACCGTGGGTGCCATCAGGTAAGAGGTTTTTCTCTTGATCTTGTCCAGCAGCCACAGACCGCTGTCCTGGCTAATGGACTGGGACATGCACTTTGATTTGCACAAACCTTAAATTATCTCTCAGATGAAGCCTTTTACCATGCAATGCTAATCTTTATCAACTACTGGATGAACAGTTTTCTAACAGTATAAGTTTTGCAATTTATTTTTTTCATACTTTTTCCAAGTAACAGATACAGCAATCTTTTTACTAGCCACTTTTCATCAACATTTCAAACTGTCCTAGCTGTGATGTCATGGAAATGTTGGTAAATTTGTGGAATGAAAGGTTATAAGATATCAATTTACCATTGTGTATGATTGCAGATTTGCACTGCAGCTTTGGAGCCTGTTTTCGCCATCGTTCACGATTTCATATGCTTTATTCAGCACAACAAGCCGCAGCCATGACTGTGTAATGGTTGGTTCCATGGTGTAATGGTTAGCACTCTGGACTTTGAATCCTGTTATCTGAATTCAAATCTCAGTGGAACCTGGGCACACATTTCAATTTTTCCATCTGCACTCAGATCGACGATGCCCAATGTTTATGATGAAACAAGCAATTTAAAATACACATAATAAAAGACAAAAAAGGGTTCAAGGATTCATGGAATACCATGGTCAAAGCTGTCAATCAAGTAGGATTAGCAAAAATTAAAATTGTCTATGTCATACCAAGCAATCTCATACTCTGTGACTTGAGTCAATATTCACATAACACTCTTTCCAAGTGGGTGAATCTGACAAGGAATTGAAGCCAAAATGGCTTCAGGAAGTGTTTTTGATTTTTCTCTAAGCCATCTTTTCTTGTGTTTTCCAGAATTTCCTAAAGTGCCTTATAAACATTTTTGGTGGTGTTTTTCTAAAAATTCTTTTCGGCGTCTTTTGAATGTGTTTTGTGGCTTTTTTTGTAGCACACAAAAGTCAATCAGGACCCTTTATAGGGTCTTTCGAACCTTACCGTTGACTTGTATTATAGGTATGGAGCTGTTCAAAGTGAAAAACAGCTGAAGATTGATATGGTAATTTCAGTTAACCGCTGGACATTTTTGGAAACTTGAGATGATTAATAGACGCTCCAAAACCTGATCAAATGAACATCAAGTCTTTTTTACTTGGAAATGATTATGTTCAGTCTTCTCAGCATTTTTGGATTATTTTTAAAGATGTTTTTGGAGCTGACTGACTACAAATCCACATTATGAAGAGGGAAAAGCTTTAAACTGTGAATGGTTCCCATTGATGATGACTTTAAATCAGATTTTTGCATTTTACTGAGACCTTGTATTTTCTTTTCATTTTCTGAGATGTCTTCCAGAGGGTTGATCACTGAGCTTGATCATGGTGCTATTAGAAAACATGTGTGAAACTCATAACAGCTTGACGTCCGAGTAGTCGTGGCCGAGTGTTTCAAAAACTTTTTGACCTTTTATCTTTGTTGTTCAATTTGCATGTTTACTAGTCTATTCCCCATGACAGTGATCTGTGATGGAGCGAGTTTCTAGGACCAAACTGACTTTATCTTTGACTGTTCTTTAGATAATCTATTCTGGAGCAACATTACATGTGCGACTTGCCGCTAATCAAAAGAAGCACCTTGGGTGCCATCAGGTAAGAGGTTTTTCTCTTGATCTTGTCCAGCAGCCACAGACCGCTGTCCTGGCTAATGGACTGGGACATGCACTTTGATTTGCACAAACCTTAAATTATCTCTCAGATGAAGCCTTTTACCATGCAATGCTAATATTTATCAAATACTGGATGAACAGTTTTCTAACAGCATAAGTTTTGCAATTTATTTTTTTCACACTTTTTCCAAGTAACAGATACAGCAATCTTTTTACTAGCCACTTTTCATCAGCATTTCAAACTGTCCTAGCTGTGATATCGTGGAAATGTTGGTAAATTTGTGGAATGAAAGGTTATAAGATATCAATTTACCATTGTGTATGATTGCAGATTTGCACTGCAGCTTTGGAGCCTGTTTTCGCCATCGTTCACGATTTCATATGCTTTATTCAGCACAACAAGCCGCAGCCATGACTGTGTAATGGTTGGTTCCATGGTGTAATGGTTAGCTCTCTGGACTTTGAATCCTGTTATCTGAATTCAAATCTCAGTAGAAACTGGGCACACATTTCGATTTTTCCATCTGCACTCAGATCGACGATGCCCAATGTTTATGATGAAACAAGCAATTTAAAATCCACATAATAAAAGACAAAAAAAGAGTTCAAGGATTCATGGAATACCATCGTCAAAGCAGTAGGATTAGGATCAAGTAGGATTAGCAAAAATTAAAATTGTCTATGTCATACCAAACAATCTCATACTCTGTGAATAGAGTCAATATTCACATAACACTCTTTCCAAGTGGGTTAGTCTGACAAGGATTTGAAGCCAAAATGGCTGCAGGAAGTGTTTTCGATTTTTCTCTAAGCCATCTTTTCTTGTGTTTTCCAGAATTTCCTAAAGTGCCTTATAAACATTTTTGGTGGTGTTTTTTTTAAATTCTTTTCGGCATCTTTTGAATGTGTTTTGTGGCTTTTTTTGTAGCACACAAAAGTCAATCAGGACCCTTTATAGGGTCTTTCGAACCTTACCCTTGACTTGTATTATAGGTATGGAGCTGTTCAAAGTGAAAAACAGCTGAAGATTGAGATGGTAATTTCAGTTAACTGCTGGACATTTTTTGGAAACTTCAGATGGTTAATAGACGCTCCATAGCCTGATCAAATGAACATCAAGTCTTTTTTACTTGGAAATGATTATGTTCAGTCTTCTCAGCATTTTCGGATTATTTTTAAGGATGTTTTTGGAGCTGACTGACTCCAAATCCACATTATGAAGAGGGAAAAGCTTTAAACTGTGAATGGTTCCCATTGATGATGACTTTAAATCAGATTTTTGTATTTTACTGAGACCTTGTATTTTCTTTTCATTTTCTGAGATGTCTTCCAGAGGGTTGATCACTGAGCGTGATCATGGTGCAATAACTTGGTGCAATAGTTTTCTAATAAGAAAACATGTGTGAAGCTCATAACAGCTTGACATCCGAGTAGTCGTGGCCGAGTGGTTAAGGCGATGGGCTAGAAATCCATTGGGGTCTCCCCGCGCAGGTGCAAATCCTGCCGACTACGTCTATGTTTAAAATAACTTTTTGACCTTTTATCTTTGTTGTTCAATTTGCATGTTTACTAGTCTATTCCCCATGACAGTGATCTGTGATGGAGCGAGTTTCTAGGACCAAACTGACTTTATCTTTGACTGTTCTTTAGATAATCTATTCTGGAGCAACATTACATGTGCGACTTGCTGCTAATCAAAAGAAGCACCGTGGGTGCCATCAGGTAAGAAGTTTTTCTCTCGATCTTGTCCAGCAGCCACAGACCGCTGTCCTGGCTAATGGACTGGGACATGCACTTTGATTTGCGCAAACCTTAAATTATCTCTCAGATGAAGCCTTTTACCATGCAATGCTAATCTTTATCGACTACTGGATGAACAGTTTTCTAACAGTATAAGTTTTGCAATTTATTTTTTTCACACTTTTTCCAAGTAACAGATACAGCAATCTTTTTACTAGCCACTTTTCATCAACATTTCAAACTGCGCTAGCTGTGATATCGTGGAAATGTTGGTAAATTTGTGGAATGAAAGTTTATAAGATATCAATTTACCATTGTGTATGATTGCAGATTTGCACTGCAGCTTTGGAGCCTGTTTTCGCCATCGTTCACGATTTCATATGCTTTATTCAGCAAAACAAGCCGCAGCCATGACTGTGTCATTGTTGGTTCCCTGGTGTAATGGTTAGCACTCTAGACTTTGAATCCAGTGATCTGAGTTCAAATCTCAGTAGAACCTGGGCACACATTTTGATTTTTCCATCTGCACTCAGATCGACGATGCCCAATGTTTAAGATGAAACAAGCAATTTAAAATCCACATAATAAAAGACAAAAAAAGAGTTCAAGGATTCATGGTCAAAGCTGTCAATCAAGTAGGATTAGCAAAAATTAAAATTGTCTATGTCACTCATTGTCTATGTCATACCAAGCAATCTCATACTCTGTGACTTGAGTCAATATTCACATAACACTCTTTCCAAGTGGGTGAATCTGACAAGGATTTGAAGCCAAAATGGCTTCAGGAAGTGTTTTTGATTTTTCTCTAAGCCATCTTTTCTTGTGTTTTCCAGAATTTCCTAAAGTGCCTTATAAACATTTTTGGTGGTGTTTTTCTAAAAATTCTTTTCGGCGTCTTTTGTGGCTTTTTTTGTAGCACTCAAAAGTCAATCAGGACCCTTTATAGGGTCTTTCGAACCTTACCGTTGACTTGTAGTTTAGGTATGGAGCTGTTCAAAGTGAAAAACAGCTGAAGATTGATATGGTAATTTCAGTTAACCGCTGGACATTTTTGGAAACTTGACATGGTTAATAGATGCTCCAAAGCCTGATCAAATGAACATCAAGTCTTTTTTACTTGGAAATTATTATGTTCAGTCTTCTCAGCATTTTCGGATTATTTTTAAGGATGTTTTTGGAGCTGACTGACTCCAAAACCACATTATGAAAGGGAAAAGCTTTAAACTGTGAATGGTTCCCATTGATGATGACTTTAAATCAGATTTTTGCATTTTACTGAGACCTTGTATTTTCTTTTCATTTTCTGAGATGTCTTCCAGAGGGTTGATCACTGAGCTTGGCCATGGTGCTATTAGAAAACGTGTGTGAAACTCTTAACAGCTTGATGTCCGAGTAGTCGTGGCCGAGTGGTTAAGGCGATGGGCAAGAAATCCATTGGGGTCTCCCCGCGCAGGTGCAAATCCTGCCGACTACGTCAATGTTTCCAAAACTTTTTGACCTTTTATCTTTGTTGTTCAATTTGCATGTTTACTAGTCTATTCCCCATGACAGTGATCTGTGATGGAGCGAGTTTCTAGGACCAAACTGACTTTATCTTTGACTGTTCTTTAGATAATCTATTCTGGAGCAACATTACATGTGCGACTTGCCGCTAATCAAAAGAAGCACCGTGGGTGCCATCAGGTAAGAGGTTTTTCTCTTGATCTTGTCCAGCAGCCACAGACCGCTGTCCTGGCTAATGGACTGGGACATGCACTTTGATTTGCACAAACCTTAAATTATCTCTCGAAGCCTTTTACCATGCAATGCTAATCTTTATCAACTACTGGATGAACAGTTTTCTAACAGTATAAGTTTTGCAATTTATTTTTTTCACACTTTTTCCAAGTAACAGATACAGCAATCTTTTTACTAGCCACTTTTCATCAACATTTCAAACTGTCCTAGCTGTGATATCGTGGAAATGTTGGTAAATTTGTGGAATGAAAGGCTATAAGATATCAATTTACCATTGTGTATGATTGCAGATTTGCACTGCAGCTTTGGAGCCTGTTTTCGCCATCGTTCACGATTTCATATGCTTTATTCTGCACAACAAGCCGCAGCCATGACTGTGTAATGGTTAGCACTCTGGACTTTGAATCCTGTGATCTGAGTTCAAATCTCAGTGGAACCTGGGCACACATTTCGATTTTTCCATCTGCACTCAGATCGACGATGCCCAATGTTTATGATGAAACAAGCAATTTAAAATCCACATAATAAAAGACAAAAAAAGAGTTCAAGGATTCATGGAATACCATGGTCAAAGCTGTCAATCAAGTAGGATTAGCAAAAATTAAAATTGTTTATGTCACTCATTGTCAATGTCATACCAAGCAATCTCATTATTCACATAACACTCTTTCCAAGTGGGTGAATCTGACAAGGATTTGAAGCCAAAATGGCTTCAGGAAGTGTTTTTGATTTTTCTCTAAGCCATCTTTTCTTGTGTTTTCCAGAATTTCCTAAAGTGCCTTATAAACATTTTTGGTGGTGTTTTTCTAAAAATTCTTTTCGGCGTCTTTTTAATGTGTTTTGTGGCTTTTTTTGTAGCACACAAAAGTCAATCAGGACCCTTTATAGGGTCTTTCGAACCTTACCGTTGACTTGTAGTATAGGTATGGAGCTGTTCAAAGTGAAAAACATCTGAAGATTGATATGGTAATTTCAGTTAACCGCTGGACATTTTTGGAAACTTGACATGGTTAATATACGCTCCAAAGCCTGATCAAATGAACACCAAGTCTTTTTTACTTGGAAATGATTATTTTCAGTCTTCTCAGCATTTTCGGATTATTTTTAAGGATGTTTTTGGAGCTGACTGACTCCAAATCCACATTATGAAGAGGGAAAAGCTTTAAACTGTGAATGGTTCCCATTGATGATGACTTTAAATCAGATTTTTGCATTTTACTGAGACCTTGTATTTTCTTTTCATTTTCTGAGATGTCTTCCAGAGGGTTGATCACTGAGCTTGATCATGGTGCTATTAGAAAACGTGTGTGAAACTCATAACAGCTTGACGTCTGAGTAGTCGTGGCGGAGTGGTTAAGGCGATGGACTAGATATCCATTGGGGTCTCCCCGCGCAGGTTCAAATCCTGCCGATTATGTCTATGTTTCTATATTTTTTTGACCTTTTATCTTTGTTGTTCAATTTGCATGTTTACTAGTCTATTCCCCATGACAGTGATCTGTGATGGAGCGAGTTTCCTCGACCAAACTGACTTTATCTTTGACTGTTCTTTAGATAATCTATTCTGTAGCAACATTACATGTGCTACTTGCCGCTAATCAAAAGAAGCACCGTGGGTGCCATCAGGTAAGAGGATTTTCTCTTGATCTTGTCCAGCAGCCACAGACCGCTGTCCTGGCTAATGGACTGGGACATGCACTTTGATTTGCACAAACCTTAAATTATCTCTCAGATGAAGCCTTTTACCATGCAATGCTAATCTTTATCGACTACTGGATGAACAGTTTTCTAACAGTATAAGTTTTGCAATTTATTTTTTTCACACTTTTTCCAAGTAACAGATACAGCAATCTTTTCACTAGCCACTTTTCATCAACATTTCAAACTGCGCTAGCTGTGATATCGTGGAAATGTTGGTAAATTTGTGGAATGAAAGGTTATAAGATATCAATTTACCATTGTGTATGAATGCAGATTTGCACTGCAGCTTTGGAGCCTGTTTTCGCCATCGTTCACGATTTCATATGCTTTATTCAGCACAACAAGCCGCAGCCATGTCTGAGGCATGGTTGGTTCCATGATGTTATGGTTAGCACTCTTGACTTTGAATCCAGTGATCTGAGTTCAAATCTCAGTAGAACCTGGGCACACATTTCGATTTTTCCATCTGCACTCAGATCGACGATGCCCAATGTTTAAGATGAAACAAGCAA
>NW_027362124.1:152500-155000 GCF_039654945.1 Dendrobates tinctorius | reverse complement strand
ACATAATAAAAGACAAAAAAAGAGTTCAAGGATTCATGGAATACCATGGTCAAAGCTGTCAATCAAGTAGGATTAGCAAAAATTAAAATTGTTTATGTCACTCATTGTCAATGTCATACCAAGCAATCTCATTATTCACATAACACTCTTTCCAAGTGGGTGAATCTGACAAGGATTTGAAGCCAAAATGGCTTCAGGAAGTGTTTTTGATTTTTCTCTAAGCCATCTTTTCTTGTGTTTTCCAGAATTTCCTAAAGTGCCTTATAAACATTTTTGGTGGTGTTTTTCTAAAAATTCTTTTCGGCGTCTTTTGAATGTGTTTTGTGGCTTTTTTTGTAGCACACAAAAGTCAATCAGGACCCTTTATAGGGTCTTTCGAACCTTACCGTTGACTTGTATTATAGGTATGGAGCTGTTCAAAGTGAAAAACAGCTGAAGATTGATATGGTAATTTCAGTTAACCGCTGGACATTTTTGGAAACTTGAGATGGTTAATAGACGCTCCAAAGCCTGATCAAATGAACATCAAGTCTTTTTTACTTGGAAATGATTATGTTCAGTCTTCTCAGCATTTTTGGATTATTTTTAAAGATGTTTTTGGAGCTGACTGACTCCAAATCCACATTATGAAGAGGGAAAAGCTTTAAACTGTGAATGGTTCCCATGGATGATGAATTTAAATCAGATTTTTGCATTTTACTGAGACCTTGTATTTTCTTTTCTTTTTCTGAGATGTCTTCCAGAGGGTTGATCACTGAGCTTGATCATGGAGCTATTAGAAAACGTGTGTGAAACTCATAACAACTTGACGTCTGAGTAGTCGTTGCCGAGTGGTTAAGGCGATGGACTAGAAAGCCATTGGGGTCTCACCGCGCAGGTTCAAATCCTGCCGACTACGTCTATGTTTCAATAACTTTTTGACCTTTTACCTTTGTTGTTCAATTTGCATGTTTACTAGTCTATTCCCCATGACAGTGATATGTGATGGAGCGAGTTTCTAGGACCAAACTGACTTTATCTTTGACTGTTCTTTAGATAATCTATTCTGGAGCAACATTACATGTGCGACTTGCCGCTAATCAAAAGAAGCACCGTGGGTGCCATCAGGTAAGAGGTTTTTCTCTTGATCTTGTCCAGCAGCCACAGACCGCTGTCCTGGCTAATGGACTGGGACATGCACTTTGATTTGCACAAACCTTAAATTATCTCTCAGATGAAGCCTTTTACCATGCAATGCTAATCTTTATCAACTACTGGATGAACAGTTTTCTAACAGTATAAGTTTTGCAATTTATTTTTTTCACACTTTTTCCAAGTAACAGATACAGCAATCTTTTTACTAGCCACTTTTCATCAACATTTCAAACTGTCCTAGCTGTGATATCGTGGAAATGTTGGTAAATTTGTGGAATGAAAGGTTATAAGATATCAATTTACCATTGTGTATGATTGCAGATTTGCACTGCAGCTTTGGAGCCTGTTTTCGCCATCGTTCACAATTTCATATGCTTTATTCAGCACAACAAGCCGCAGCCATGACTGTGTAATGGTTGGTTCCATGGTGTAATGGTTAGTACTCTGGACTTTGAATCCTGTGATCTGAATTCAAATCTCAGTGGAACCTGGGCACACATTTCGATTTTTCCATCTGCACTCAGATCGACGATGCCCAATGTTTATGATGAAACAAGCAATTTAAAATCCACATAATAAAAGACAAAAAAAGAGTTCAAGGATTCATGGAATACCATGGTCAAAGCTGTCAATCAAGTAGGATTAGCAAAAATTAAAATTGTCTATGTCATACCAAGCAATCTCATACTCTGTGACTTGAGTCAATATTCACATAACACTCTTTCCAAGTGGGTGAATCTGACAAGGATTTGAAGCCAAAATGGCTTCAGGAAGTGTTTTTGATTTTTCTCTAAGCCATCTTTTCTTGTGTTTTCCAGAATTTCCTAAAGTGCCTTATAAACATTTTTGGTGGTGTTTTTCTAAAAATTCTTTTCGGCATCTTTTGAATGTGTTTTGTGGCTTTTTTTGTAGCACACAAAAGTCAATCAGGACCCTTTATAGGGTCTTTCGAACCTTACCGTTGACTTGTATTATAGGTATGGAGCTGTTCAAAGTGAAAAACAGCTGAAGATTGATATGGTAATTTCAGTTAACCGCTGGACATTTTTGGAAACTTGAGATGGTTAATAGATGCTCCAAAGCCTGATCAAATGAACATCAAGTCTTTTTTACTTGGAAATGATTATGTTCAGTCTTCTCAGCATTTTTGGATTATTTTTAAAGATGTTTTTGGAGCTGACTGACTCCAAATCCACATTATGAAGAGGGAAAAGCTTTAAACTGTGAATGGTTCCCATTGATGATGACTTTAAATCAGATTTTTGCATTTTACTGAGACCTTGTATTTTCTTTTCATTTTCTGAGATGTCTTCCAGAGGGTTGATCACTGAGCTTGATCATGGTGCTATTAGAAAACATGTGTGAA
>NW_027362124.1:135000-140000 GCF_039654945.1 Dendrobates tinctorius | reverse complement strand
TTTCCATCTGCACTCACATCGACGATGCCCAATGTTTATGATGAAACAAGCAATTTAAAATCCACATAATATAAGACAAAAAAAGAGTTCAAGGATTCATGGAATACCATGGTCAAAGCTGTCAATCAAGTAGGATTAGCAAAAATTAAAATTGTTTATGTCACTCATTGTCAATGTCATACCAAGCAATCTCATTTTTCACATAACACTCTTTCCAAGTGGGTGAATCTGACAAGGATTTGAAGCCAAAATGGCTTCAGGAAGTGTTTTTGATTTTTCTCTAAGCCATCTTTTCTTGTGTTTTCCAGAATTTCCTAAAGTGCCTTATAAACATTTTTGGTGGTGTTTTTCTAAAAATTCTTTTCGGCGTCTTTTGAATGTGTTTTGTGGCTTTTTTTGTAGCACACAAAAGTCAATCAGGACCCTTTATAGGGTCTTTCGAACCTTACCCTTGACTTGTATTATAGGTATGGAGCTGTTCAAAGTGAAAAACAGCTGAAGATTGATATGGTAATTTCAGTTAACCGCTGGACATTTTTGGAAACTTGAGATGGTTAATAGATGCTCCAAAGCCTGATCAAATGAACATCAAGTCTTTTTTACTTGGAAATGATTATGTTCAGTCTTCTCAGCATTTTTGGATTATTTTTAAAGATGTTTTTGGAGCTGACTGACTCCAAATCCACATTATGAAGAGGGAAAAGCTTTAAACTGTGAATGGTTCCCATGGATGATGAATTTAAATCAGATTTTTGCATTTTACTGAGACCTTGTATTTTCTTTTCTTTTTCTGAGATGTCTTCCAGAGGGTTGATCACTGAGCTTGATCATGGAGCTATTAGAAAACGTGTGTGAAACTCATAACAACTTGACGTCTGAGTAGTCGTGGCCGAGTGGTTAAGGCGATGGACTAGAAAGCCATTGGGGTCTCACCGCGCAGGTTCAAATCCTGCCGACTACGTCTATGTTTCATAAACTTTTTGACCTTTTACCTTTGTTGTTCAATTTGCATGTTTACTAGTCTATTCCCCATGACAGTGATATGTGATGGAGCTAGTTTCTAGGACCAAACTGACTTTATCTTTGACTGTTCTTTAGATAATCTATTCTGGAGCAACATTACATGTGCGACTTGCCGCTAATCAAAAGAAGCACCGTGGGTGCCATCAGGTAAGAGGTTTTTCTCTTGATCTTGTCCAGCAGCCACAGACCGCTGTCCTGGCTAATGGACTGGGACATGCACTTTGATTTGCACAAACCTTAAATTATCTCTCAGATGAAGCCTTTTACCATGCAATGCTAATCTTTATCAACTACTGGATGAACAGTTTTCTAACAGTATAAGTTTTGCAATTTATTTTTTTCACACTTTTTCCAAGTAACAGATACAGCAATCTTTTTACTAGCCACTTTTCATCAACATTTCAAACTGTCCTAGCTGTGATATCGTGGAAATGTTGGTAAATTTGTGGAATGAAAGGTTATAAGATATCAATTTACCATTGTGTATGATTGCAGATTTGCACTGCAGCTTTGGAGCCTGTTTTCGCCATCGTTCACAATTTCATATGCTTTATTCAGCACAACAAGCCGCAGCCATGACTGTGTAATGGTTGGTTCCATGGTGTAATGGTTAGCACTCTGGACTTTGAATCCTGTGATCTGAATTCAAATCTCAGTGGAACCTGGGCACACATTTCGATTTTTCCATCTGCACTCAGATCGACGATGCCCAATGTTTATGATGAAACAAGCAATTTAAAATCCACATAATAAAAGACAAAAAAAGAGTTCAAGGATTCATGGAATACCATGGTCAAAGCTGTCAATCAAGTAGGATTAGCAAAAATTAAAATTGTCTATGTCACTCATTGTCTATGTCATACCAAGCAATCTCATACTCTGTGACTTGAGTCAATATTCACATAACACTCTTTCCAAGTGGGTGAATTTGACAAGGATTTGAAGCCAAAATGGCTTCAGGAAGTGTTTTTGATTTTTCTGTAAGCCATCTTTTCTTGTGTTTTCCAGAATTTCCTAAAGTGCCTTATAAACATTTTTGGTGGTGTTTTTCTAAAAATTCTTTTCGGCGTCTTTTGAATGTGTTTTGTGGCTTTTTTTGTAGCACACAAAAGTCAATCGGGACCCTTTATAGGGTCTTTCGAACCTTACCCTTGACTTGTATTATAGGTATGGAGCTGTTCAAAGTGAAAAACAGCTGAAGATTGATATGGTAATTTCAGTTAACCGCTGGACATTTTTGGAAACTTGAGATGGTTAATAGATGCTCCAAAGCCTGATCAAATGAACATCAAGTCTTTTTTACTTGGAAATGATTATGTTCAGTCTTCTCAGCATTTTTGGATTATTTTTAAAGATGTTTTTGGAGCTGACTGACTCCAAATCCACATTATGAAGAGGGAAAAGCTTTAAACTGTGAATGGTTCCCATTGATGATGACTTTAAATCAGATTTTTGCATTTTACTGAGACCTTGTATTTTCCTTTCATTTTCTGAGATGTCTTCCAGAGGGTTGATCACTGAGCTTGATCATGGTGCTATTAGAAAACATGTGTGAAACTCATAACAGCTTGACGTCCGAATAGTCGTGGCCGAGTGGATAAGGCCATGGACTAGAAATCCATTGGGTTCTCCCCGCGCAGGTTCAAATCCTGCCGACTATGTCTATGTTTCAATAACTTTTTGACCTTTTATCTTTGTTGTTCAATTTGCATGTTTACTAGTCTATTCCCCATGACAGTGATCTGTGATGGAGCGAGTTTCTAGGACCAAACTGACTTTATCTTTGACTGTTCTTTAGATAATCTATTCTGGAGCAACATTACATGTGCGACTTGCCGCTAATCAAAAGAAGCACTGTGGGTGCCATCAGGTAAGAGGTTTTTCTCTTGATCTTGTCCAGCAGCCACAGACCGCTGTCCTGGCTAATGGACTGGGACATGCACTTTGATTTGCACAAACCTTAAATTATCTCTCAGATGAAGCCTTTTACCATGCAATGCTAATCTTTATCAACTACTGGATGAACAGTTTTCTAACAGTATAAGTTTTGCAATTTATTTTTTTCACACTTTTTCCAAGTAACAGATACAGCAATCTTTTTACTAGCCACTTTTCATCAACATTTCAAACTGTCCTAGCTGTGATATCGTGGAAATGTTGGTAAATTTGTGGAATGAAAGGTTATAAGATATCAATTTACCATTGTGTATGATTGCAGATTTGCACTGCAGCTTTGGAGCCTGTTTTCGCCATCGTTCACGATTTCATATGCTCTATTCAGCACAACAAGCCGCAGCCAAGAATGTGTCATGGTTGGTTCCATGGTGTAATGGTTAGCACTCTGGACTTTGAATCCATTGATCTGAGTTGAAATCTCAGTAGAACCTGAGCACACATTTTCATTTTTCCATCTGCACTCAGATCGACGATGCCCAATGTTTATGATGAAACAAGCAATTTAAAATACACATAATAAAAGACAAAAAAAGAGTTCAAGGATTCATGGAATACCATGGTCAAAGCTGTCAATCAAGTAGGATTAGCAAAAATTAAAATTGTCTGTCACTCATTGTCTATGTCATACCAAGCAATCTCATACTCTGTGACTTGAGTCAATATTCACATAACACTCTTTCCAAGTGGGTGAATCTGACAAGGATTTGAAGCCAAAATGGCTTCAGGAAGTGTTTTTGATTTTTCTCTAAGCCATCTTTTCTTGTTTTTTTCCAGAATTTCCTAAAGTGCCTTATAAACATTTTTGGTGGTGTTTTTCTAAAAATTCTTTTCGGCGTCATTTGAATGTGTTTTGTGGCTTTTTTTGTAGCACGCAAAAGTCAATCAGGACCCTTTATATGGTCTTTCGAACCTTACCCTTGACTTGTATTATAGGTATGGAGCTGTTCAAAGTGAAAAACAGCTGAAGATTGATATGGTAATTTCAGTTAACCGCTGGACATTTTTGGAAACTTGAGATGGTTAATAGACGCTCCAAAACCTGATCAAATGAACATCAAGTCTTTTTTACTTGGAAATGATTATGTTCAGTCTTCTCAGCATTTTTGGATTATTTTTAAGGATGTTTTTGGAGCTGACTGACTCCAAATCCACATTATGAAGAGGGAAAAGCTTTAAACTGTGAATGGTTCCCATTGATGATGACTTTAAATCAGATTTTGCATTTTACTGAGACCTTGTATTTTCTTTTCATTTTCTGAGATGTCTTCCAGTGGGTTGATCACTGAGCTTGATCATGGTGCTATTAGAAAACATGTGTGAAACTCATAAAAGCTTGACGTCTGAGTAGTCGTGGCCGAGTGGTCTGAAATCCATTGGGGTCTCCCCGCGCAGGTTCAAATTCTGCCGACTACGTCTATGTTTCAATAACTTTTTGACCTTTTATCTTTGTTGTTCAATTTGCATGTTTACTAGTCTATTCCCCATGACAGTGATCTGTGATGGAGCGAGTTTCTAGGACCAAACTGACTTTATCTTTGACTGTTCTTTAGATAATCTATTCTGGAGCAACATTACATGTGCGACTTGCCGCTAATCAAAAGAAGCACCGTGGGTGCCATCAGGTAAGAGGTTTTTCTCTTGATCTTGTCCAGCAGCCACAGACCGCTGTCCTGGCTAATGGACTGGGACATGCACTTTGATTTGCACAAACCTTAAATTATCTCTCAGATGAAACCTTTTACCATGCAATGCTAATCTTTATCAACTACTGGATGAACAGTTTTCTAACAGTATAAGTTTTGCAATTTATTTTTTTCACACTTTTTCCAAGTAACAGATACAGCAATCTTTTTACTAGCCACTTTTCATCAACATTTCAAACTGTCCTAGCTGTGATATCGTGGAAATGTTGGTAAATTTGTGGAATGAAAGGTTATAAGATATCAATTTACCATTGTGTATGATTGCAGATTTGCACTGCTGCTTTGGAGCCTGTTTTCGCCATCGTTCACGATTTCATA
>NW_027362124.1:125000-127500 GCF_039654945.1 Dendrobates tinctorius | reverse complement strand
TAATTTCAGTTAACCGCTGGACATTTTTGGAAACTTGAGATGGTTAATAGACGCTCCAAAACCTGATCAAATGAACATCAAGTCTTTTTTACTTGGAAATGATTATGTTCAGTCTTCTCAGCATTTTTGGATTATTTTTAAGGATGTTTTTGGAGCTGACTGACTACAAATCCACATTATGAAGAGGGAAAAGCTTTAAACTGTGAATGGTTCCCATTGATGATGACTTTAAATCAGATTTTGCATTTTACTGAGACCTTGTATTTTCTTTTCATTTTCTGAGACGTCTTCCAGTGGGTTGATCACTGAGCTTGATCATGGTGCTATTAGAAAACATGTGTGAAACTCATAAAAGCTTGACGTCTGAGTAGTCGTGGCCGAGTGGTCTGAAATCCATTGGGGTCTCCCCGCGCAGGTTCGAATTCTGCCGACTACGTCTATGTTTCAATAACTTTTTGACCTTTTATCTTTGTTGTTCAATTTGCATGTTTACTAGTCTATTCCCCATGACAGTGATCTGTGATGGAGCGAGTTTCTAGGACCAAACTGACTTTATCTTTGACTGTTCTTTAGATAATCTATTCTGGAGCAACATTACATGTGCGACTTGCCGCTAATCAAAAGAAGCACCGTGGGTGCCATCAGGTAAGAGGTTTTTCTCTTGATCTTGTCCAGCAGCCACAGACCGCTGTCCTGGCTAATGGACTGGGACATGCACTTTGATTTGCACAAACCTTAAATTATCTCTCAGATGAAGCCTTTTACCATGCAATGCTAATCTTTATCAACTACTGGATGAACAGTTTTCTAACAGTATAAGTTTTGCAATTTATTCTTTTCACACTTTTTCCAAGTAACAGATACAGCAATCTTTTTACTAGCCACTTTTCATCAACATTTCAAACTGTCCTAGCTGTGATATCGTGGAAATGTTGGTAAATTTGTGGAATGAAAGGTTATAAGATATCAATTTACCATTGTGTATGATTGCAGATTTGCACTGCAGCTTTGGAGCCTGTTTTCGCCATCGTTCACGATTTCATATGCTTTATTCTGCACAACAAGCCGCAGCCATGACTTGACTGTGTAATGGTTAGCACTCTGGACTTTGAATCCTGTGATCTGAGTTCAAATCTCAGTGGAACCTGGGCACACATTTCGATTTTTCCATCTGCACTCAGATCGACGATGCCCAATGTTTATGATGAAACAAGCAATTTAAAATCCACATAATAAAAGACAAAAAAAGAGTTCAAGGATTCATGGAATATCATGGTCAAAGCTGTCAATCAAGTAGGATTAGCAAAAATTAAAATTGTTTATGTCACTCATTGTCAATGTCATACCAAGCAATCTCATTATTCACATAACACTCTTTCCAAGTGGGTGAATCTGACAAGGATTTGAAGCCAAAATGGCTTCAGGAAGTGTTTTTGATTTTTCTCTAAGCCATCTTTTCTTGTGTTTTCCAGAATTTCCTAAAGTGCCTTATAAACATTTTTGGTGGTGTTTTTCTAAAAATTGTTTTCGGCGTCATTTGAATGTGTTTTGTGGCTTTTTTTGTAGCACACAAAAGTCAATCAGGACCCTTTATAGGGTCTTTCGAACCTTACCCTTGACTTGTATTATAGATATGGAGCTGTTCAAAGTGAAAAACAGCTGAAGATTGATATGGTAATTTCAGTTAACCGCTGGACATTTTTGGAAACTTGAGATGGTTAATAGACGCTCCAAAACCTGATCAAATGAACATCAAGTCTTTTTTACTTGGAAATGATTATGTTCAGTCTTCTCAGCATTTTTGGATTATTTTTAAGGATGTTTTTGGAGCTGACTGACTCCAAATCCACATTATGAAGAGGGAAAAGCTTTAAACTGTGAATGGTTCCCATTGATGATGACTTTAAATCAGATTTTGCATTTTACTGAGACCTTGTATTTTCTTTTCATTTTCTGGGATGTCTTCCAGAGGGTTGATCACTGAGCTTGATCATGGTGCTATTAGAAAACATGTGTGAAATTCATAAAAGCTTGACGTCTGAGTAGTCGTGGCCGAGTGGTCTGAAATCCATTGGGGTCTCCCCGCGCAGGTTCAAATTCTGCCGACTACGTCTATGTTTCAATAACTTTTTGACCTTTTATCTTTGTTGTTCAATTTGCATGTTTACTAGTCTATTCCCCATGACAGTGATCTGTGATGGAGCGAGTTTCTAGGACCAAACTGACTTTATCTTTGACTGTTCTTTAGATAATCTATTCTGGAGCAACATTACATGTGCGACTTGCCGCTAATCAAAAGAAGCACCGTGGGTGCCATCAGGTAAGAGGTTTTTCTCTTGATCTTGTCCAGCAGCCACAGACCGCTGTCCTGGCTAATGGACTGGGACATGCACTTTGATTTGCACAAACCTTAAATTATCTCTCAGATGAAGCCTTTTACCATGCAATGCTAATCTTTATCAACTACTGGATGAACAGTTTTCTAACAGTATAAGTTTTG
>NW_027362124.1:70000-115000 GCF_039654945.1 Dendrobates tinctorius | reverse complement strand
GTTCTTTAGATAATCTATTCTGGAGCAACATTACATGTGCGACTTGCTGCTAATCAAAAGAAGCACCGTGGGTGCCATCAGGTAAGAGGTTTTTCTCTTGATCTTGTCCAGCAGCCACAGACCGCTGTCCTGGCTAATGGACTGGGACATGCACTTTGATTTGCACAAACCTTAAATTATCTCTCAGATGAAGCCTTTTACCATGCAATGCTAATCTTTATCAACTACTGGATGAACAGTTTTCTAACAGTATAAGTTTTGCAATTTATTTTTTTCACACTTTTTCCAAGTAACAGATACAGCAATCTTTTTACTAGCCACTTTTCATCAACATTTCAAACTGTCCTAGCTGTGATATCGTGGAAATGTTGGTTCCATGGTGTAATGGTTAGCACTCTGGACTTTCAATCCTGTGATCTGAGTTCAAATTTCAGTGGAACCTGGGCACACATTTCGTTTTTTCCATCTGCACTCAGATCGACGATGCCCAATGTTTATGATGAAACAAGCAATTTAAAATCCACATAATAAAAGACAAAAAAAGAGTTCAAGGATTCATGGAATACCATGGTCAAAGCTGTCAATCAAGTAGGATTAGCAAAAATTAAAATTGTCTATGTCATACCAAGCAATCTCATACTCTGTGACTTGAGTCAATATTCACATAACACTCTTTCCAAGTGGGTGAATCTGACAAGGATTTGAAGACAAAATGGCTTCAGGAAGTGTTTTTGATTTTTCTCTAAGCCATCTTTTCTTGTGTTTTCCAGAATTTCCTAAAGTGCCTTATAAACATTTTTGGTGGTGTTTTTCTAAAAATTTTTTTGGGCGTCTTTTGAATGTGTTTTGTGGCTTTTTTTGTAGCACACAAAAGTCAATCAGGACCCTTTATAGGGTCTTTCGAACCTTACCGTTGACTTTTATTATAGGTATGGAGCTGTTCAAAGTGAAAAACAGCTGAAGATTGATATGGTAATTTCAGTTAACCGCTGGACATTTTTGGAAACTTGAGATGGTTAATAGACACTCCAAAGCCTGATCAAATGAACATCAAGTCTTTTTTACTTGGAAATGATTATGTTCAGTCTTCTCAGCATTTTTGGATTATTTTTAAGGATGTTTTTGGAGCTGACTGACTCCAAATCCACATTATGAAGAGGGAAAAGCTTTAAACTGTGGATGGTTCCCATTGATGATGACTAGTGTTGAGCATTCCGATACCGCAAGTATCGGGTATCGGCCGATACTTGCTGTATCGGAATTCCGATACCGACTTCCGATATTTTTTCAATATCGGAATTCGGCATCGGAATCGGAAGTTCCAAGTTGATTGACAGCCTGACGTCATCATGATGCGCGGTGTGTGCGCATCATGATGCGCCGTCATTTCGGGCCTTCCGGGGGTCTCTGCCGGCCTGCCGTGGGGCTGTGTGGACTGCCCGGGGTCTGTACCGGCCTGCCGGGGGGCTGTGCCGGCCTGCCGGTGGTCTGTGCACCCTGTGGGGGTCTGTACCGGCCTGCCGGGGGGCTGTGCCGGCCTGCCGGTGGTCTGTGCACCCTGTGGGGGTCTGTACCGGCCTGCCGGGGGGCTGTGCTGGCCTGCCGGTGGTCTGTGCACCCTGTGAGGGTCTGTACCGGCCTGCCGGGGGGCTGTGCCGGCCTGCCGGGGGGCTGTGCTGATGTCCGGGGGTCTGTGCAAGCATCGTCCAATGGGACTACAAGTCCCATCTGGCGATGCCTGCTACTATGACAGTGATTGACACATTAGCCAATGATGGGACAGTAGTAGTCCCATCATCCGGCTAATGTGTTAAATGTTAAAAAAAAAAAAAAAAAAATACTACATACATACATACTACATGCATGCTACATACATACTACATGCTACATACATACATGCTACATACATACTACATATATACTACATGCATGCTACATACATACTACATGCTACATACATACTACATGCTACATACATACTACATATATACTACATGCATGCTACTTACATACTACATGCTACATACATACTACATGCATGCTACATACATACTACATGCATGCTACATACATACTACATGCTACATACTACATGCTACATACATACTACATATATACTACATGCATGCTACATACATACTACATGCTACATACATACTACATATATACTACATGCATGCTACATACATACTACATATATACTACATGCATGCTACATACATACTACATGCTACATACATACTACATGCATGCTACATACATACTACATGCATGCTACATACATACTACATGCTACATACATACTACATGCTACATACATACTACATATATACTACATGCATGCTACATACATACTACATGCTACATACATACTACATATGTACTACATGCATGTTACACACATACTACATGCTACATACATACTACATGCATGCTACATACATACTACATGCTACATACATACTACATGCTACATACATACTACATGCTACATACATACTACATATATACTACATGCATGCTACATACATACTACATGCTACATACATACTACATATATACTACATGCATGCTACATACATACTACATGCTACATATATACTACATGCTACATACATACTACATATATACTACATACATGCTACATACATACTGCATGCTACATACATACTACATGCATGCTACATGCATGCTACATACATACTACATACATACTACATACATACTACATGCATGCTACATGCATGCTACATACATACTACATACATACTACATACATACTACATGCATGCTACATGCATGCTACATGCTACATACATACTACATACATACTACATGCTACATACATGCTACATACATACTACATACATACTACATGCTACATACATACTACATATACACTACATGCATGCTACATACATACTACATGCTACATACATACCACATACATACTACATACATGCTACATACATACTACATATATACTACATGCATGCTACATACATACTACATATATACTACATGCTACATATATACTACATGCTACATGCATGCTACATACATACTACATACATACTACATGCTACATACATACAACATATATACTACATACATACAATACATTCATACAATACATACATAGACATACAGTACATATAACATAGAGTAACATACTTACCAATACTTGTCACATTGTTCCCTGAAGCCATTGTCTTTTCCGGAATAAATATTAACATAACAAACCACAAAAATACTCACCCACGATCCGAAGCAGTCCACGAGTGTGTCCCACGACGATCTTGGGTAGAGAACTGCAGCATCAGATGATGCTGCCGTTCTCTACGGGCTGCAGGAATCCAATGACAGAAGGTAGGTATCCTTCTGCACTGTATTCCTCCGCCACTTAAAAAAAAAAAAGTCCCTAGTCTCACTTTATGCCATTGCTGCGTGGGAAATTCCCACACAGCAATGGCATAAAGTGAGACTAGGGACTTTTTTTTTTTAAGTGGCGGAGGAATACAGTGCGGAAGGATACCTACCTTCCGTCATTGGATTCCTGCAGCCCGTAGAGAACGGCAGCATCATCTGATGCTGCAGTTCTCTACCCAAGATCGTCGTGGGACACACTCGTGGACTGCTTCGGATCGTGGGTGAGTATTTTTGTGGTTTGTTATGTAAATATTTATTCCGGAAAAGACAATGGCTTCGGGGAACAATGTGACAAGTATTGGTAAGTATGTTACTCTATGTTATATGTACTGTATGTCTATGTATGTATTGTATGAATGTATTGTATGTATGTAGTATATATGTGGTATGTATGTAGCATGTAGTATGTATGTAGTATGTATGTAGCATGCATGTAGTATATATGTAGCATGCATGTAGTATATATGTAGTATGTATGTAGCATGTATGTAGTATGTATGTGGTATGTATGTAGCATGTAGTATGTATGTAGCATGCATGTAGTATATATGTAGTATGTATGTAGTATGTATGTAGCATGTAGCATGCATGTAGCATGCATGTAGTATGTATGTAGTATGTATGTAGCATGCATGTAGTATGTATGTAGTATGTATGTAGCATGCATGTAGTATATATGTAGTATGTATGTAGTATGTAGCATGCATGTAGTATATATGTAGTATGTAGTATGTAGCATGCATGTAGTATATATGTAGTATGTATGTAGCATGTAGTATGTATGTAGCATGCATGTAGTATATATGTAGTATGTATGTAGCATGTAGTATGTATGTAGCATGCATGTAGTATATATGTAGTATGTATGTAGCATGTAGTATGTATGTAGCATGCATGTAGTATATATGTGTTATGTATGTAGCATGTAGCATGCATGTAGTATGTATGTAGTATGTATGTAGTATGTATGTGGTATGTATGTAGTATGTATGTAGTATGTATGTAGTATATATGTGGTATGCATGTAGCATGTAGTATGTATGTAGCATGCGGTATGTATGCAGCATGCATGTCTTATATATGTAGTATGTATGTAGTATATATGTAGTATGTATGTTGCATGTAGTATATATGTAGTATGAATGTAGCATGTATGTAGTATGTAGTATGTATGTAGTATGCATGTTGAATGTATGTAGCATGTATGTAGCATGTAATTTTTTATTTTTTTTTTTACATTCAACACATTAGCCGGATGATGGGACTACTACTGTCCCATCTTTGGCTAATGTGTCAATCACTGTCATGGTAGCAGGCATCGCCCGATGGGACTTGTAGTCCCATCGGACGATGCCTGCACAGCCCCCCGAAGCCTGCACAGCCCCCCGGCAGGCCGGCACAGCCCCCCGGCAGGCCGGCACAGCCCACCGGAGCCTGCACAGACCACCGGCAGGCCGGCACAGCCCCCCGGCAGGCCGGCACAGACCACCGGAGCCTGCACAGACCCCCTGGCAGGCCGGCACAGCCCCCTGAAAGGCCCGTACAGACCCCAGAGAGGCTGTACAAGGGAAAAACAGGGTTTTTCTTATTCCGATACCGGAAGTCCCATAGACTTGAATGGGACTTCCGGTATCGGAATCGGCGATACCGATACTTTTTTTAAAGATCGGCCGATCCATTCCGATCCGATATTTTGAAGTATCGGACGGTATCGCTCAACTCTAATGATTACTTTAAATCAGATTTTTGCATTTTACTGAGACCTTGAATTTTCTTTTCATTTTCTGAGATGTCTTCCAGAGGGTTGATCACTGAGCGTGATCATGGTGCAATAACTTGGTGCAATAGTTTTCTAATAAGAAAACATGTGTGAAGCTCATAACAGCTTGACATCCGAGTAGTTGTGGCAGAGTGGTTAAGGCGATGGACTTGAAATCCATTGGCGTCTCCCCGCGCAGATTCAAATCCTGCCGACTACGTCTGTTTTAATAGCTTTTTGACCTTTTATCTTTGTTGTTCAATTTGCATGTTTACTAGTCTATTCCCCATGACAGTGATCTGTGATGGAGCGAGTTTCCAGGACCAAACTGATTTTATCTTTGACTGTTCTTTAGATAATCTATTCTGGAGCAACATTACATGTGCGACTTGCCGCTAATCAAAAGAAGCACCGTGGGTGCCATCAGGTAAGAGGTTTTTCTCTTGATCTTGTCCAGCAGCCACAGACCGCTGTCCTGGCTAATGGACTGGGACATGCACTTTGATTTGTACAAACCTTAAATTATCTCTCAGATGAAGCCTTTTACCATGCAATGCTAATCTTTATCGACTACTGGATGAACAGTTTTCTAACAGTATAAGTTTTGCAATTTATGTTTTTCACACTTTTTCCAAGTAACAGATACAGCAATCTTTTTACTAGCCACTTTTCATCAACATTTCAAACTGCGCTAACTGTGATATCGTGGAAATGTTGGTAAATTTGTGGAATGAAAGGTTATAAGATATCAATTTATCATTGTGTATGATTGCAGATTTGCACTGCAGCTTTGGAGCCTGTTTTCGCCATCGTTCACGATTTCATATGCTTTATTCAGCACAACAAGCTGCAGCCATGACTGAGTCATGGTTGGTTCCATGGTGTAATCGTTAGCACTCTGGACTTTGAATCCTGTGATCTGAGTTCAAATCTCAGTGGAACCTGGGCACACATTTCAATTTTTCCATGTGCACTCAGATCGACGATGCCCAATGTTTATGATGAAACATGCAATTTAAAATCCACATAATAAAAGACAAAAAAAGGGTTCAAGGATTCATGGAATACCATGATCAAAGCTGTCAATCAAGTAGGATTAGCAAAAATTAAAATTGTCTATATCACTCATTGTCTATGTCATACCAAGCAATCTCATACTCTGTGACTTGAGTCAATATTCACATAACACTCTTTCCAAGTGGGTGAATCTGACAAGGATTTGAAGCCAAAATGGCTTCAGGAAGTTTTTTTTTAATTTTTCTCTAAGCCTTCTTTTCTTGTGTTTTCCAGAATTTCCTAAAGTGCCTTATAAACATTTTTGGTGGTGTTTTTCTAAATATTCTTTTCGGCGTCTTTTGAATGTGTTTTGTGGCTTTTTTTGTAGGACACAAAAGTCAATCAGGACCCTTTATAGGGTCTTTCGAACCTTACCGTTGACTTGTAGTATAGGTATGGAGCTGTTCAAAGTGAAAAACAGCTGAAGATTGATATGGTAATTTCAGTTAACCGCTGGACATTTTTGGAAACTTGAGATGGTTAATAGACGCTCCAAAGCCTGATCAAATGAACATCAAGTCTTTTTTACTTGGAAATGATTATGTTCAGTCTTCTTAGCATTTTCGTATTATTTTTAAGGATGTTTTTGGAGCTGACTGACTCCAAATCCACATTATGAAGAGGGAAAAGCATTAAACTGTGAATGGTTCCCATTGATGATGACTTTAAATCAGATTTTTGCATTTTACTGAGACCTTGTATTTTCTTTTCTTTTTCTGAGATGTCTTCCAGAGGGTTGATCACTGAGCTTGATCATGGTGCTATTAGAAAACGTGTGTGAAACTCATAACAGCATGACGTCTGAGTAGTCGTGGCCGAGTGGTTAAGGCGATGGGATAGAAATCTTTTGGGGTCTCCCCGCGCAGGTGCAAATCCTGCCCATTACGTCTATGTTTAAAATAACTTTTTGACCTTTTATCTTTGTTGTTCAATTTGCATGTTTACTAGTCTATTCCCCATGACAGTGATCTGTGATGGAGCGAGTTTCTAGGAACAAACTGACTTTATATTTGACTGTTCTTTAGATAATCTATTCTGGAGCAACATTACATGTGCGACTTGCCGCTAATCAAAAGAAGCATCGTGGGTGCCATCAGGTAAGAGGTTTTTCTCTTGATCTTGTCCAGCAGCCACAGACCGCTGTCCTGGCTAACGGACTGGGACATGCACTTTGATTTGCACAAACCTTAAATTATCTCTCAGATGAAGCCTTTTACCATGCAATGCTAATCTTTATCGACTACTGGATGAACAGTTTTCTAACAGTATAAGTTTTGCAATTTATTTTTTTCACACTTTTTCCAAGTAACAGATACAGCAATCTTTTTACTAGCCACTTTTCATCAACATTTCAAACTGCGCTAGCTGTGATATCGTGGAAATGTTGGTAAATTTGTGGAATGAAAGTTTATAAGATATCAATTTACCATTGTGTATGATTGCAGATTTGCACTGCAGCTTTGGAGCCTGTTTTCGCCATCGTTCACGATTTCATATGCTTTATTCAGCAAAACAAGCCGCAGCCATGACTGTGTCATTGTTGGTTCCATGGTGTAATGGTTAGCACTCTAGACTTTGAATCTGGTGATCTGAGTTCAAATCTCAGTGGAACCTGGGCACACATTTCGATTTTTCCATCTGCACTCAGATCGACGATGCCCAATGTTTATGATGAAACAAGCAATTTAAAATCCACATAATAAAAGACAAAAAAAGAGTTCAAGGATTCATGGAATACCATCGTCAAAGCAGTAGGATAAGGATCAAGTAGTATTAGCAAAAATTAAAATTGTCTATGTCATACCAAACAATCTCATACTCTGTGAATAGAGTCAATATGCACATAACACTCTTTCCAAGTGGGTTAATCTGACAAGTATTTGAAGCCAAAATGGCTGCAGGAAGTGTTTTCGATTTTTCTCTAAGCCATCTTTTCATGTGTTTTCCAGAATTTCCTAAAGTGCCTTATAAACATTTTTGGTGGTGTTTTTCTAAAAATTCTTTTCGGCGTCTTTTGAATGTGTTTTGTGGCTTTTTTTGTAGCACACAAAAGTCAATCAGGACCCTTTATAGGGTCTTTCGAACCTTACCCTTGACTTGTATTATAGGTATGGAGCTGTTCAAAGTGAAAAACAGCTGAAGATTGATATGGTAATTTCAGTTAACTGCTGGACATTTTTTGGAAACTTCAGATGGTTAATAGACGCTCCAAAGCCTGATCAAATGAACATCAAGTCTTTTTTACTTGGAAATGATTATGTTCAGTCTTCTCAGCATTTTCTGATTATTTTTAAGGACGTTTTTGGAGCTGACTGACTCCAAATCCACATTATGAAGAGGGAAAAGCTTTAAACTGTGAATGGTTCCCATTGATGATGACTTTAAATCAGATTTTTGTATTTTACTGAGACCTTGTATTTTCTTTTCATTTTCTGAGATGTCTTCCAGAGGGTTGATCACTGAGTGTGATCATGGTGCAATAACTTGGTGCAATAGTTTTCTAATAAGAAAACATGTGTGAAGCTCATAACAGATTGACATGCGAGTAGTCGTGGCCGAGTGGTTAAGGCGATGGACTTGAAATCCATTGGGGTCTCCCCGCGCAGGTTCAAATCCTGCCGACTACGTCTATGTTTCAATAACCTTTTGACCTTTTATCTTTTTTGTTCAATTTGCATGTTTACTAGTCTATTCCCCATGACAGTGATCTGTGATGGAGCGAGTTTCTAGGACCAAACTGACTTTATCTTTGACTGTTCTTTAGATAATCTATTCTGGAGCAACATTACATGTGCGACTTGTCGCCAATCAAAAGAAACACCGTGGGTGCCATCAGGTAAGAGGTTTTTCTCTTGATCTTGTCCAGCAGCCACAGACCGCTGTCCTGGCTAATGGACTGGGACATGCACTTTGATTTGCACAAACCTTAAATTATCTCTCAGATGAAGCCTTTTACCATGCAATGCTAATCTTTATCGACTACTGGATGAACAGTTTTCTAACAGTATAAGTTTTGCAATTTATTTTTTTCACACTTTTTCCAAGTAACAGATACAGCAATCTTTTTACTAGCCACTTTTCATCAACATTTCAAACTGCGCTAGCTGTGATATCGTGGAAATGTTGGTAAATTTGTGGAATGAAAGGTTATAAGATATCAATTTACCATTGTGTATGATTGCAGATTTGCACTGCAGCTTTGGAGCCTGTTTTCGCCATCGTTCACGATTTCATATGCTTTATTCAGCAAAACAAGCCACAGCCATGATTGTGTCATGGTTGGTTCCATGGTGTAATGGTTAGCACTCTGGACTTTGGATCCAGTGATCTGAGTTGAAATCTCAGTAGAACCTGCGCACACATTTTGATTTTTCCATCTGCACTCAGATCGACGATGCCCAATGTTTATGATGAAACAAGCAATTTAAAATACACATAATAAAAGACAAAAAAAGAGTTCAAGGATTCATGGTCAAACCTGTCAATATCACTCATTGTCTATGTCATACCAAGCAATCTCATACTCTGTGGCTTGAGTCAATATTCACATAACACTCTTTCCAAGTGGGTGAATCTGACAAGGATTTGAAGCCAAAATGGCTTCAGGAAGTGTTTTTGATTTTTCTCTAAGCCATCTTTTCTTGTGTTTTCCAGAATTTCCTAAAGTGCCTTATAAACATTTTTGGTGGTGTTTTTCTAAATATTCTTTTCGGCGTCTTTTGAATGTGTTTTGTGGCTTTTTTTTGTAGCACACAAAAGTCAATCAGGACCCTTTATAGGGTCTTTCGAACCTTACCGTTGACTTGTAGTATAGGTATGGAGCTGTTCAAAGTGAAAAACATCTGAAGATTGATATGGTAATTTCAGTTAACCGCTGGACATTTTTGGAAACTTGAGATGGTTAATAGACGCTCCAAAGCCTGATCAAATGAACATCAAGTCTTTTTTACTTGGAAATGATTATGTTCTGTCTTCTCAGCATTTTCGGATTATTTTTAAGGATGTTTTTGGAGCTGACTGACTCCAAATCCACATTATGAAGAGGGAAAAGCTTTAAACTGTGAATGGTTCCCATTGATGATGATGACTTTAAATCAGATTTTTGCATTTTACTGAGACCTTGTATTTTCTTTTCATTTTCTGAGATGTCTTCCAGAGGGTTGATCACTGAGCTTGATCATGGTGCTATTAGAAAACGTGTGTGAAACTCATAACAGCTTTATGTCCGAGTAGTCGTGGCAGAGTGGTTAAGTTGATGGACTAGAAATCCATTGGGGTCTCCCCGCGCAGGTTCAAATCCTGCCGACTACGTCTGTTTTAATATCTTTTTGACCTTTTATCTTTGTTGTTCAATTTGCATGTTTACTAGTCTATTCCCCATGACAGTGATCTGTGATGGAACGAGTTTCCAGGACCAAACTGATTTTATCTTTGACTGTTCTTTAGATAATCTATTCTGGAGCAACATTACATGTGCGACTTGCCGCTAATCAAAAGAAGCACCGTGGGTGCCATCAGGTAAGAGGTTTTTCTCTTGATCTTGTCCAGCAGCCACAGACCGCTGTCCTGGCTAATGGACTGGGACATGCACTTTGATTTGTACAAACCTTAAATTATCTCTCAGATGAAGCCTTTTACCATGCAATGCTAATCTTTATCGACTACTGGATGAACAGTTTTCTAACAGTATAAGTTTTGCAATTTATGTTTTTCACACTTTTTCCAAGTAACAGATACAGCAATGTTTTTACTAGCCACTTTTCATCAACATTTCAAACTGCCCTAACTGTGATATCGTGGAAATGTTGGTAAATTTGTGGAATGAAAGGTTATAAGATATCAATTTATCATTGTGTATGATTGCAGATTTGCACTGCAGCTTTGGAGCCTGTTTTCGCCATCGTTCACGATTTCATATGCTTTATTCAGCACAACAAGCCGCAGCCATGACTGAGTCATGGTTGGTTCCATGGTGTAATCGTTAGCACTCTGGACTTTGAATCCAATGATCTGAGTTCAAATATCATTGGTACCTGGGCACACATTTCAATTTTTCCATGTGCACTCAGATCGACGATGCCCAATGTTTATGATGAAACAAGCAATTTAAAATCCACATAATAAAAGACAAAAAAAGGGTTCAAGGATTCATGCAATACCATGATCAAAGCTGTCAATCAAGTAGGATTAGCAAAAATTAAAATTGTCTATTTCACTCATTGTCTATGTCATACCAAGCAATCTCATACTCTGTGACTTGAGTCAATATTCACATAACACTCTTTCCAAGTGGGTGAATCTGACAAGGATTTGAAGCCAAAATGGCTTCAGGAAGTGTTTTTGATTTTTCTCTAAGCCATCTTTTCTTGTGTTTTCCAGAATTTCCTAAAGTGCCTTATAAACATTTTTGGTGGTGTTTTTCTAAATATTCTTTTCGGCGTATTTTGAATGTGTTTTGTGGCTTTTTTTGTAGCACACAAAAGTCAATCAGGACCCTTTATAGGGTCTTTCGAACCTTACCGTTGACTTGTAGTATAGGTATGGAGCTGTTCAAAGTGAAAAACAGCTCAAGATTGATATGGTAATTTCAGTTAACCGCTGGACATTTTTGGAAACTTGAGATGGTTAATAGACGCTCCAAAGCCTGATCAAATGAACATCAAGTCTTTTTTACTTGGAAATGATTATGTTCAGTCTTCTCAGCATTTTCGTATTATTTTCAAGGATGTTTTTGGAGATGACTGACTCCAAATCCACATTATGAAGAGGGAAAAGCATTAAACTGTGAATGGTTCCCATTGATGATGACTTTAAATCAGATTTTTGCATTTTACTGAGACCTTGTATTTTCTTTTCTTTTTCTGAGATGTCTTCCAGAGGGTTGATCACTGAGCTTGATCATGGTGCTATTAGAAAACGTGTGTGAAACTCATAACAGCTTGACGTCTGAGTAGTCGTGGCCGAGTGGTTAAGGCGATGGGCTAAAAATCCATTGGGGTCTCCCCGCGCAGGTGCAAATCCTGCCGACTACGTCTATGTTTAAAATAACTTTTTGACCTTTTATCTTTGTTGTTCAATTTGCATGTTTACTAGTCTATTCCCCATGACAGTGATCTGTGATGGAGCGAGTTTCTAGGACCAAACTGACTTTATATTTGACTGTTCTTTAGATAATCTATTCTGGAGCAACATTACATGTGCGACTTGCCGCTAATCAAAAGAAGTATCGTGGGTGCCATCAGGTAAGAGGTTTTTCTCTTGATCTTGTCCAGCAGCCACAGACCGCTGTCCTGGCTAATGGACTGGGACATGCACTTTGATTTGCACAAACCTTAAATTATCTCTCAGATGAAGCCTTTTACCATGCAATGCTAATCTTTATCGACTACTGGATGAACAGTTTTCTAACAGTATAAGTTTTGCAATTTATTTTTTTCACACTTTTTCCAAGTAACAGATACAGCAATCTTTTTACTAGCCACTTTTCATCAACATTTCAAACTGTCCTAGCTGTGATATCGTGGAAATGTTGGTAAATTTGTGGAATGAAAGGTTATAAGATATCAATTTACCATTGTGTATGATTGCAGATTTGCACTGCAGCTTTGGAGCCTGTTTTCGCCATCGTTCACGATTTCATATGCTTTATTCAGCACAACAAGCCGCAGCCATGACTATGTCATGGTTGGTTCCATGGTGTAATGGTTAGCACTCTGGACTTTGAATACTGTGATCTGAGTTCAAATATCAGTGGAACCTGGGCACACATTTCGATTTTTCCATCTGCACTCAGATCGACGATGCCCAATGTTTATGATGAAACAAGCAATTTTTAAATCCACATAATAAAAGACAAAAAAAGAGTTCACATAATAAAAGACAAAAAAAGAGTTCAAGGATTCATGGTCAAAGCTGTCAATATCACTCATTGTCTATGTCATACCAAGCAATCTCATACTCTGTGACTTGAGTCAATATTCACATAACACTCTTTCCAAGTGGGTGAATCTGACAAGGATTTGGCTTCAGGAAGTGTTATTGATTTTTCTCTAAGCCATCTTTTCTTGTGTTTTCCAGAATTTTCTAAAGTGCCTTATAAACATTTTTGGTGGTGTTTTTCTAAAAATTCTTTTCGGCGTCTTTTGAATGTGTTTTGTGGCTTCTTTTGTAGCACACAAAAGTCAATCAGGACCCTTTAAAGGGTCTTTCGAACCTTGCCGTTGACTTGTATTATAGGTATGGAGCTGTTCAAAGTGAAAAACATCTGAAGATTGATATGGTAATTTCAGTTAACCGCTGGACATTTTTGGAAACTTGAGATGGTTAATAGATGCTCCAAAGCCTGATCAAATGAACATCAAGTCTTTTTTACTTGGAAATGATTATGTTCAGTCTTCTCAGCATTTTCGGATTATTTTTAAGGATGTTTTTGGAGCTGACTGACTCCAAATCCACATTATGAAGAGGGAAAAGCTTTAAACTGTGAATGGTTCCCATTGATGATGACTTTAAATCAGATTTTTGCATTTTACTGAGACCTTGTATTTTCTTTTCATTTTCTGAGATGTCTTCCAGAGGGTTGATCACTGAGCGTGATCATGGTGCAATAACTTGGTGCAATAGTTTTCTAATAAGAAAACATGTGTGAAGCTCAAAACAGCTTGACATCCGAGTAGTCGTGGCCGAGTGGTAAAGGCGATCGACTTGAAGTTCATTGGGGTCTCCCCGCGCAGGTTCAAATCCTGCCGACTACGTCTATGTTTCAATAACTTTTTGACCTTTTATCTTTTTTGTTCAATTTGCATGTTTACTAGTCTATTCCCCATGACAGTGATCTGTGATGGAGCGAGTTTCTAGGACCAAACTGACTTTATCTTTGACTGTTCTTTAGATAATCTATTCTGGAGCAACATTACATGTGCGACTTGTCGCCAATCAAAAGAAACACCATGGGTGCCATCAGGTAAGAGGTTTTTCTCTTGATCTTGTCCAGCAGCCACAGACCGCTGTCCTGGCTAATGGACTGGGACATGCACTTTGATTTGCACAAACCTTAAATTATCTCTCAGATGAAGCCTTTTACCATGCAATGCTAATCTTTATCGACTACTGGATGAACAGTTTTCTAACAGAATAAGTTTTGCAATTTATTTTTTTCACACTTTTTCCAAGCAACAGATACAGCAATCTTTTTACTAGCCACTTTTCATCAACATTTCAAACTGCGCTAGCTGTGATATCGTGGAAATGTTGGTAAATTTGTGGAATGAAAGGTTATAAGATATCAATTTACCATTGTGTATGATTGCAGATTTGCACTGCAGCTTTGGAGCCTGTTTTCGCCATCGTTCACGATTTCATATGCTTTATTCAGCAAAACAAGCCGCAGCCATGATTGCATCATGGTTGGTTCCATGGTGTAATGGTTAGCACTCTGGACTTTGGATCCAGTTATCTGAGTTGAAAGCTCAGTAGAACCTGGGCACACATTTTGATTTTTCCATCTGCACTCAGATCGACGATGCCCAATGTTTATGATGAAACAAGCAATTTAAAATACACATAATAAAAGACAAAAAAAGAGTTCAAGGATTCATGGAATACCATGGTCAAAGCTGTCAATCAAGTAGCATTAGCAAAAATTAAAATTGTCTGTCACTCATTGTCTATGTCGTACGAAGCAATCTCATACTCTGTGACTTGAGTCAATATTCACATAACACTCTTTCCAAGTGGGTGAATCTGACAAGGATTTGAAGCCAAAATGGCTTCAGGAAGTGTTTTTGATTTTTCTCTAAGCCATCTTTTCTTGTGTTTTCCAGAATTTCCTAAAGTGCCTTATAAACATTTTTGGTGGTGTTTTTCTAAAAATTCTTTTCGGCGTCTTTTGAATGTGTTTTGTGGCTTTTTTTGTAGCACACAAAAGTCAATCAGGACCCTTTATAGGGTCTTTTGAACCTTACCCTTGACTTTTATTATAGGTATGGAGCTGTTCAAAGTGAAAAACATCTGAAGATTGATATGGTAATTTCAGTTAACCGCTGGACATTTTTGGAAACTTGAGATGGTTAATAGACGCTCCAAAGCCTGATCAAATGAACATCATGTCTTTTTTACTTGGAAATGATTATGTTCAGTCTTCTCAGCATTTTCGGATTATTTTTAAGGATGTTTTTGGAGCTGTCTGACTCCAAATCCACATTATGAAGAGGGAAAAGCTTTAAACTGTGAATGGTTCCCATTGATGATGACTTTAAATCAGATTTTTGCATTTTACTGAGACCTTGTATTTTCTTTTCATTTTCTGAGATGTCTTCCAGAGGGTTGATCACTGAGCTTGATCATGGTGCTATTAGAAAACATGTGTGAAACTCATAACAGCTTGACGTCCGAGTAGGCGTGGCCGAGTGGTTAAGGCGATGGACTAGAAATCTATTGGGGTCTCCCCGCTCTGGTTCAAATCCTGCAGACTACGTCTATGTTTCAAAAACTTTTTGACCTTTTATCTTTGTTGTTCAATTTGCATGTTTACTAGTCTATTCCCCATGACAGTGATCTGTGTTGGAGCGAGTTTCTAGGACCAAACTGACTTTATCTTTGACTGTTCTTTAGATAATCTATTCTGGAGCAACATTACATGTGCGACTTGCCGCTAATCAAAAGAAGCACCGTGGGTGCCATCAGGTAAGAGGTTTTTCTCTTGATCTTGTCCAGCAGCCACAGACCGCTGTCCTGGCTAATGGACTGGGACATGCACTTTGATTTGCACAAACCTTAAATTATCTCTCAGATGAAGCCTTTTACCATACAATGCTAATCTTTATCGACTACTGGATGAACAGTTTTCTAACAGTATAAGTTTTGCAATTTATTTTTTTCACACTTTTTCCAAGTAACAGATACAGCAATCTTTTTACTAGCCACTTTTCATCAACATTTCAAACTGCACTAGCTGTGATATCGTGTAAATGTTGGTAAATTTGTGGAATGAAAGGTTATAAGATATCAATTTACCATTGTGTATGATTGCAGATTTGCACTGCAGCTTTGGAGCCTGTTTTCGCCATCGTTCACGATTTCATATGCTTTATTCAGCAAAACAAGCCGCAGCCATGACTGTGTCATGGTTGGTTCCATTGTGTAATGGTTAGCACTCTGGACTTTGAATCCTGTTATCTGAATTTAAAACTCAGTGGAACCTGGGCACACATTTCAATTTTTCCATCTGCACTCAGATCGACGATGCCCAATGTTTATGATCAAACAAGCAATTTAAAATCCACATAATAAAAGACAAAAAATGAGTTCAAGGATTCATGGAATACCATCGTCAAAGCAGTAGGATTAGGATCAAGTAGGATTAGCAAAAATTAAAATTGTCTATGTCACTCATTGTCTATGTCATACCAAACAATCTCATACTCTGTGACTTGAGTCAATATTCACATAACATGAAAAAAGACTTGATGTTCATTTGATCAGGCTTTGGAGCGTCTATTAACCATCTGAAGATTCCAAAAATGTCCAGCGGTTAACTGAAATTACCATATCAATCTTCAGCTGTTTTTCACTTTGAACAGCTCCATACCTATAATACAAGTCAAGGGTAAGGTTCGAAAGACCCTATAAAGGGTCCTGATTGACTTTTGTGTGCTACAAAAAAAGCCACAAAACACATTCAAAAGACGCCGAAAAGAATTTTTAGAAAAACACCACCAAAAATTTTTATAAGGCACTTTAGGAAATTCTGGAAAACACAAGAAAAGATGGCTTAGAGAAAAATCAAAAACACTTCCTGAAGCCATTTTGGCTTCAAATCCTTGTCAGATTCACCCACTTGGAAAGAGTGTTATGTGAATATTGACTCAAGTCACAGAGTATGAGATTGCTTGGTATGACATAGACAATGAGTGACATAGACAATTTTAATTTTTGCTAATCCTACTTGATTGACTGCTTTGACCATGGTATTGCATGAATCCTTGAACTCTTTTTTGGTCTTTTATTATGTGGATTTTAAATTGCTTGTTTCATCATAAACATTGGGCATCGTCGATCTGAGTGCAGATGGAAAAATTGAAATGTGTGCCCAGGTTCCACTGAGTTTTGAATTCAGATAACAGGATTCAAAGTCCAGAGTGCTAACCATTACACCATGGAACCAACCATTACACAGTCATGTCTGCGGCTTGTTGTGCTGAATAAAGCATATGAAATCGTGAACGATGGCGAAAACAGGCTCCAAAGCTGCAGTGCAAATCTGCAATCATACACAATGGTAAATTGATATCTTATAGCCTTAAATTCCACAAATTTACCAACATTTCCACGATATCACAGCTAGGACAGTTTGAAATGTTGATGAAAAGTGGCTAGTAAAAAGATTGCTGTATCTGTTACTTGGAAAAAGTGTGAAAAAAATAAATTGCAAAACTTATACTGTTAGAAAACTGTTCATCCAGTAGTTGATAAAGATTAGCATTGCATGGTAAAAGGCTTCATCTGAGAGATAATTTAAGGTTTGTGCAAATCAAAGTGCATGTCCCAGTCCATTAGCCAGGACAGCGGTCTGTGGCTGCTGGACAAGATCAAGTGAAAAACCTCTTACCTGATGGCACCCACGGTGCTTCTTTTGATTAGTGGCAAGTCGCACATGTAATGTTGCTCCAGAATAGATTATCTAAAGAACAGTCAAAGATAAAGTCAGTTTGGTCCTAGAAACTCGCTCCATCACAGATCACTGTCATGGGGAATAGACTAGTAAAGATGCAAATTGAACAACAAAGATAAAAGGTCAAAAAGTTATTGAAACATAGACGTAGTCGTCAGGATTTGAACCTGCGCGGGGAGACCCCAATGGATTTCTAGTCCATCGCCTTAACCACTCGGCCACGACTACTCGGACGTCAAGCTGTTATGAGTTTCACACATGTTTTCTAATAGCACCATGATCAAGCTCAGTGATCAACCCTCTGGAAGACATCTCAGAAAATGAAAAGAAAATACAAGGTCTCAGTAAAATGCAAAAATCTGATTTAAAGTCATTATCAATGGGAACCATTCACAGTTTAAAGCTTTTCCCTCTTCATAATGTGGATTTGGAGTCAGTCAGCTCCAAAAACATCTTTAAAAATAATCCAAAAATGCTGAGAAGACTGAACATAATCATTTCCAAGTAAAAAAGACTTGATGTTCATTTGATCAGGCTTTGGAGCGTCTATTAACCATCTCAAGTTTCCAAAAATGTCCAGCGGTTAACTGAAATTACCATATCAATCTTCAGCTGTTTTTCACTTTGAACAGCTCCATACCTATAATACAAGTCAACGGTAAGGTTCGAAAGACCCTATAAAGGGTCCTGATTGACTTTTGTGTGCTACAAAAAAAGCCACAAAACACATTCAAAAGACGCCGAAAAGAATTTTTAGAAAAACACCACCAAAAATGTTTATAAGGCACTTTAGGAAATTCTGGAAAACACAAGAAAAGATGGCTTAGAGAAAAATCAAAAACACTTACTGAAGCCATTTTGGCTTCAAATCCTTGTCAGATTCACCCACTTGGAAAGAGTGTTATGTGAATATTGACTAAAGTCACAGAGTATGAGATTGCTTGGTATGACATAGACAATGAGTGACATAGACAATTTTAATTTTTGCTAATCCTACTTGATTGACAGCTTTGACCATGGTATTCCATGAATCCTTGAACTCTTTTTTTGTCTTTTATTATGTGCATTTTAAATTGCTTGTTTCATCATAAACATTGGGCATCGTCGATCTGAGTGCAGATGGAAAAATCGAAATGTGTGCGCAGGTTCCACTGTGATTTGAATTCAGATAACAGGATTCAAAGACCAGAGTGCTAACCATTACACCATGGAACCAACTATTACACAGTCATGTCTGTGGCTTGTTGTGCTGAATAAAGCATATGAAATCGTGAACGATGGCGAAAACAGGCTCCAAAGCTGCAGTGCAAATCTGCAATCATACACAATGGTAAATTGATATCTTATAACCTTTCATTCCACAAATTTACCAACATTTCCACGATATCACAGCTAGGACAGTTTGAAATGTTGATGAAAAGTGGCTAGTAAAAAGATTGCTGTATCTGTTACTTGGAAAAAGTGTGAAAAAAATAAATTGCAAAACTTATACTGTTAGAAAACTGTTCATCCAGTAGTTGATAAAGATTAGCATTGCATGGTAAAAGGCTTCATCTGAGAGATAATTTAAGGTTTGTGCAAATCAAAGTGCATGTCCCAGTCCATTAGCCAGGACAGCGGTCTGTGGCTGCTGGACAAGATCAAGAGAAAAACCTCTTACCTGATGGCACCCACGGTGCTTCTTTTGATTAGCGGCAAGTCGCACATGTAATGTTGCTCCAGAATAGATTATCTAAAGAACAGTCAAAGATAAAGTCAGTTTGGTCCTAGAAACTCGCTCCATCACAGATCACTGTCATGGGGAATAGACTAGTAAACATGCAAATTGAACAACAAAGATAAAAGGTCAAAAACTTTTTGAAACATAGACGTAGTCAGCAGGATTTGAACCTGCGCGGGGAGACCCCAATGGATTTCTAGTCCATCTCCTCAACCACTCGGCCACGACTACTCGGACGTCAAGCTGTTATGAGTTTCAAACATGTTTTCTAATAGCACCATGATCAAGCTCAGTGATCAACCCTCTGGAAGACATCTCAGAAAATGAAAAGAAAATACAAGGTCTCAGTAAAATGCAAAAATCTGATTTAACGTCATCATCAATGGGAACCATTCACAGTTTAAAGCTTTTCCCTCTTCATAATGTGGATTTGGAGTCAGTCAGCTCCAAAAACATCTTTAAAAATAATCCAAAAATGCTGAGAAGACTGAACATAATCATTTCCAAGTAAAAAAGACTTGATGTTCATTTGATCAGGCTTTGGAGCGTCTATTAACCATCTCAAGTTTCCAAAAATGTCCAGCGGTTAACTGAAATTACCATATCAATCTTCAGCTGTTTTTCACTTTGAACAGCTCCATACCTATAATACAAGTCAACGGTAAGGTTCGAAAGACCCTATAAAGGGTCCTGATTGACTTTTGTGTGCTACAAAAAAAGCCACAAAACACATTCAAAAGACGCCGAAAAGAATTTTTAGAAAAACACCACCAAAAATGTTTATAAGGCACTTTAGGAAATTCTGGAAAACACAAGAAAAGATGGCTTAGAGAAAAATCAAAAACACTTACTGAAGCCATTTTGGCTTCAAATTCTTGTCAGATTCACCCACTTGGAAAGAGTGTTATGTGAATATTGACTAAAGTCACAGAGTATGAGATTGCTTGGTATGACATAGACAATGAGTGACATAGACAATTTTAATTTTTGCTAATCCTACTTGATTGACAGCTTTGACCATGGTATTCCATGAATCCTTGAACTCTTTTTTTGTCTTTTATTATGTGCATTTTAAATTGCTTGTTTCATCATAAACATTGGGCATCGTCGATCTGAGTGCAGATGGAAAAATTGAAATGTGTGCCCAGGTTCCAATGAGACTTGAATTCAGATAACAAGATTCAAAGTCCAGAGTGCTAACCATTACACCATGGAACCATCCATTACACAGTCATTGCTGCGGCTTGTTGTGCTGAATAAAGCATATGAAATCGTGAACGATGGCGAAAACAGGCTCCAAAGCTGCAGTGCAAATCTGCAATCATACACAATGGTAAATTGATATCTTATAACCTTTCATTCCACAAATTTACCAACATTTCCACGATATCACAGCTAGGACAGTTTGAAATGTTGATGAAAAGTGGCTAGTAAAAAGATTGCTGTATCTGTTACTTGGAAAAAGTGTGAAAAAAAATAAATTGCAAAACTTATACTGTTAGAAAACTGTTCATCCAGTAGTTGATAAAGATTAGCATTGCATGGTAAAAGGCTTCATCTGAGAGATAATTTAAGGTTTGTGCAAATCAAAGTGCATGTCCCAGTCCATTAGCCAGGACAGCGGTCTGTGGCTGCTGGACAAGATCAAGAGAAAAACCTCTTACCTGATGGCTCCCACGGTGCTTCTTTTGATTAGTGGCAAGTCGCACATGTAATGTTGCTCCAGAATAGATTATCTAAAGAACAGTCAAAGATAAAGTCAGTTTGGTCCTAGAAACTCGCTCCATCACAGATCACTGTCATGGGGAATAGACTAGTAAACATGCAAATTGAACAACAAAGATAAAACGTCAAAAACTTTTTGAAACATAGACGTAGTCAGCAGGATTTGACCCTGCGCGGGGAGACCCCAATGAATTACTAGTCCATCGCCTTAACCACTCGGCCACGACTACTCGGACGTCAAGCTGTTATGAGTTTCACACATGTTTTCTAATAGCACCATGATCAAGCTCAGTGATCAACCCTCTGGAAGACATCTCAGAAAATGAAAAGAAAATACAAGGTCTCAGTAAAATGCAAAAATCTGATTTAACGTCATCATCAATGGGAACCATTCACAGTTGAAAGCTTTTCCCTCTTCATAATGTGGATTTGGAGTCAGTCAGCTCCAAAAACATATTTAAAAATAATCCAAAAATGCTGAGAAGACTGAACATAATCATTTCCAAGTAAAAAAGACTTGATGTTCATTTGATCAGGCTTTGGAGCGTCTATTAACCATCTCAAGTTTCCAAAAATGTCCAGCAGTTAACTGAAATTACCATATCAATCTTCAGCTGTTTTTCACTTTGAACAGCTCCATACCTATAATACAAGTCAACGGTAAGGTTCGAAAGACCCTATAAAGGGTCCTGATTGACTTTTGTGTGCTACAAAAAAAGCCACAAAACACATTCAAAAGACGCCGAAAAGAATTTTTAGAAAAACACCATCAAAAATGTTTATAAGGCACTTTAGGAAATTCTGGAAAACACAAGAAAAGATGGCTTAGAGAAAAATCAAAAACACTTCCTGACGCCATTTTGGCTTCCAATCCTTGTCAGATTCACCCACTTGGAAAGAGTGTTATGTGAATATTGACTCAAGTCACAGAGTATGAGATTGCTTGGTATGACATAGACAATTTTAATTTTTGCTAATCCTACTTGATTGACAGCTTTGACCATGGTATTCCATGAATCCTTGAACTCTTTTTTTTTCTTTTATTATGTGGATTTTAAATTGCTTGTTTCATCATAAACATTGGGCATCGTCGATCTGAGTGCAGATGGAAAAATTGAAATGTGTGCCCAGGTTCCAATGAGATTTGAATTCAGATAACAAGATTCAAAGTCCAGAGTGCTAACCATTACACCATGGAACCATCCATTACACAGTCATTGCTGCGGCTTGTTGTGCTGAATAAAGCATATGAAATCGTGAACGATGGCGAAAACAGGCTCCAAAGCTGCAGTGCAAATCTGCAATCATACACAATGGTAAATTGATATCTTATAACCTTTCATTCCACAAATTTACCAACATTTCCACGATATCACAGCTAGGACAGTTTGAAATGTTGATGAAAAGTGGCTAGTAAAAAGATTGCTGTATCTGTTACTTGGAAAAAGTGTGAAAAAAATAAATTGCAAAACTTATACTGTTAGAAAACTGTTCATCCAGTAGTTGATAGAGATTAGCATTGCATGGTAAAAGGCTTCATCTGAGAGATAATTTAAGGTTTGTGCAAATCAAAGTGCATGTCCCAGTCCATTAGCCAGGACAGCGGTCTGTGGCTGCTGGACAAGATCAAGAGAAAAACCTCTTACCTGATGGCACCCACAGTGCTTCTTTTGATTAGTGGCAAGTCGCACATGTAATGTTGCTCCAGAATAGATTATCTAAAGAACAGTCAAAGATAAAGTCAGTTTGGTCCTAGAAACTCGCTCCATCACAGATCACTGTCATGGGGAATAGACTAGTAAACATGCAAATTGAACAACAAAGATAAAACGTCAAAAACTTTTTGAAACATAGACGTAGTCAGCAGGATTTGACCCTGCGCGGGGAGACCCCAATGAATTACTAGTCCATCGCCTTAACCACTCGGCCACGACTACTCGGACGTCAAGCTGTTATGAGTTTCACACATGTTTTCTAATAGCACCATGATCAAGCTCAGTGATCAACCCTCTGGAAGACATCTCAGAAAATGAAAAGAAAATACAAGGTCTCAGTAAAATGCAAAAATCTGATTTAAAGTCATCATCAATGGGAACCATTCACAGTTTAAAGCTTTTCCCTCTTCATAATGTGGATTTGGAGTCAGTCAGCTCCAAAAACATCTTTAAAAATAATCCAAAAATGCTGAGAAGACTGAACATAATCATTTCCAAGTAAAAAAGACTTGATGTTCATTTGATCAGGCTTTGGAGCGTCTATTAACCATCTCAAGTTTCCAAAAATGTCCAGCGGTTAACTGAAATTACCATATCAATCTACAGCTGTTTTTCACTTTGAACAGCTCCATACCTATAATACAAGTCAACGGTAAGGTTCGAAAGACCCTATAAAGGGTCCTGATTGACTTTTGTGTGCTACAAAAAAAGCCACAAAACACATTCAAAAGACGCCGAAAAGAATTTTTAGAAAAACATCACCAAAAATGTTTGTAAGGCACTTTAGGAAATTCTGGAAAACACAAGAAAAGATGGCTTAGAGAAAAATCAAAAACACTTCCTGAAGCCATTTTGGCTTCAAATCCTTGTCAGATTCACCCACTTGGAAAGAATGGTATGTGAATATTGACTCAAGTCACAGAGTATGAGATTGCGTGGTATGACATAGACAATTTTAATTTTTGCTATTCCTACTTGATTGACAGCTTTGACCATGGTATTCCATGAATCCTTGAACTCTTTTTTTGTCTTTTATTATGTGGATTTTAAATTGCTTGTTTCATCATAAACATTGGGCATCGTCGATCTGAGTGCAGATGGAAAAATCGAAATGTGTGCCCAGGTTCCACTGAGATTTGAATTCAGATAACAGGATTCAAAGTCCAGAGTGCTAACCATTACACCATGGAACCAACCATTTCACAGTCATGGCTGCGGCTTGTTGTGCTGAATAAAGCATATGAAATCGTGAATGATGGCGAAAACAGGCTCCAAAGCTGCAGTGCAAATCTGCAATCATACACAATGGTAAATTGATATCTTATAACCTTTCATTCCTCAAATTTACCAACATTTCCACGATATCACAGCTAGCGCAGTTTGAAATGTTGATGAAAAGTGGCTAGTGAAAAGATTGCTGTATCTGTTACTTGGAAAAAGTGTGAAAAAAATAAATTGCAAAACTTATACTGTTAGAAAACTGTTCATCCAGTAGTCGATAAAGATTAGCATTGCATGGTAAAAGGCTTCATCTGAGAGATAATTTAAGGTTTGTGCAAATCAAAGTGCATGTCCCAGTCCATTAGCCAGGACAGCGGTCTGTGGCTGCTGGACAAGATCAAGAGAAAATCCTCTTACCTGATGGCACCCACGGTGCTTCTTTTGATTAGCGGCAAGTAGCACATGTAATGTTGCTACAGAATAGATTATCTAAAGAACAGTCAAAGATAAAGTCAGTTTGGTCCTGGAAACTCGCTCCATCACAGATCACTGTCACGGGGAATAGACTAGTAAACATGCAAATTGAACAAAGATAAAAGGTCAAAAAGATATTGAAACATAGACGTAATCGGCAGGATTTGAACCTGCGCAGGGAGACCCCAATGGATTTCAAGTCCATAGCCTTAACCACTCGGCCACGACTACTCGGACGTCAAGCTGTTATGAGTTTCACACACGTTTTCTAATAGCACCATGATCAAGCTCAGTGATCAACCCTCTGGAAGACATCTCAGAAAATGAAAAGAAAATACAAGGTCTCAGTAAAATGCAAAAATCTGATTTAAAGTCATCATCAATGGGAACCATTCACAGTTTAAAGCTTTTCCCTCTTCATAATGTGGATTTGGAGTCAGTCAGCTCCAAAAACATCCTTAAAAATAATCCGAAAATGCTGAGAAGACTGAAAATAATCATTTCCAAGTAAAAAAGACTTGGTGTTCATTTGATCAGTCTTTGGAGCGTCTATTAACCATGTCAAGTTTCCAAAAATGTCCAGCGGTTAACTGAAATTACCATATCAATCTTCAGATGTTTTTCACTTTGAACAGCTCCATACCTATACTACAAGTCAACGGTAAGGTTCGAAAGACCCTATAAAGGGTCCTGATTGACTTTTGTGTGCTACAAAAAAAGCCACAAAACACATTCAAAAGACGCCGAAAAGAATTTTTAGAAAAACACCACCAAAAATGTTTATAAGGCACTTTAGGAAATTCTGGAAAACACAAGAAAAGATGGCTTAGAGAAAAATCAAAAACACTTCCTGAAGCCATTTTGGCTTCAAATCCTTGTCAGATTCACCCACTTGGAAAGAGTGTTATGTGAATATTGACTCAAGTCACAGAGTATGAGATTGCTTGGTATGACACAGACAATGAGTGACATAGACAATGAGTGATAAAGACAATTTTAATTTTTGCTAATCCTACTTGATTGACAGCTTTGACCATGGTATTCCATGAATCCTTGAACTCTTTTTTTGTCTTTTATTATGTGGATTTTAAATTGCTTGTTTCATCATAAACATTGGGCATCGTCGATCTGAGTGCAGATGGAAAAATCAAAATGAGTGCCCAGGTTCCACTGAGATTTGAACTCAGATCACTGGATTCAAAGTCCAGAGTGCTAACCATTACACCATGGAACCAACCATGACACAGTCATGGCTGCGGCTTGTTGTGCTGAATAAAGCATAAGAAATCGTGAACGATGGCGAAAACAGGCTCCAAAGCTGCAGTGCAAATCTGCAATCATACACAATGGTAAATTGATATTTTATAACCTTTCATTCCACAAATTTACCAACATTTCCACGATATCACAGCTAGGACAGTTTGAAATGTTGATGAAAAGTGGCTAGTAAAAAGATTGATGTATCTGTTACTTGGAAAAAGTGTGAAAAAAATAAATTGCAAAACGTATACTGTTAGAAAACTGTTCATCCAGTAGTCGATAAAGATTAGCATTGCATGGTAAAAGGCTTCAACTGAGAGATAATTTAAGGTTTGTGCAAATCAAAGTGCATGTCCCAGTCCATTAGCCAGGACAGAGGTCTGTGGCTGCTGGACAAGATCAAGAGAAAAACCTCTTACCTGATGGCACCCACGGTGCTTCTTTTGATTAGCGGCAAGTCGCACATGTAATGTTGCTCCAGAATAGATTATCTAAAGAACAGTCAAAGATAAAGTCAGTTTGGTCCAAGAAACTCGCTCCATCACAGATCACTGTCATGGGGAATAGACTAGTAAACATGCAAATTGAACAACAGAGATAAAAGGTCAAAAAGTTATTGAAACATAGACGTAGTCGGCAGGATTTGCACCTGCGCGGGGAGACCCCAATGAATTTCTTGCTTATCGCCTTAACCACTCGGACACGACTACTCGGACTTCAAGCTGTTATGAGTTTCACACACGTTTTCTAATAGCACCATGATCAAGCTCAGTGATCAACCCTCTGGAAGACATCTCAGAAAATGAAAAGAAAATACAAGGTCTCAGTAAAATGCAAAAATCTGATTTAAAGTCATCATCAATGGGAACCATTCACAGTTTAAAGCTTTTCCCTCTTCATAATGTGGATTTGGAGTCAGTCAGCTCTGAAATTAGAACTGAAATTACCATATCAATCTTCAGCTGTTTTTCACTTTGAACAGCTCCATACCTATACTACAAGTCAACGGTAAGGTTCGAAAGACCCTATAAAGGGTCCTGAATGACTTTTGTGTGCTACAAAAAAAGCCACAAAACACATTCAAAAGACGCCGAAAAGAATTTTTAGAAAAACACCACCAAAAATGTTTATAAGGCACTTTAGGAAATTCTGGAAAACACAAGAAAAGATGTCTTAGAGAAAAATCAAAAAAACTTCCTGAAGGCATTTTGGCTTCAAATCCTTGTCAGATTCACCCACTTGGAAAGAGTGTTATGTGAATATTGACTCAAGTCACAGAGTATGAGATTGCTTGGTATGACATAGACAATGAGTGACATAGAAAATGAGTGATATAGACAATTTTAATTTTTGCTAATCCTACTTGATTGACAGCTTTGACCTTGGTATTCCATGAATCCTTGAACTTTTTTTTGTCTTTTATTATGTGGATTTTAAATTGCTTGTTTCATCTTAAACATTGGGCATCGTCGATCTGAGTGCAGATGGAAAAATCGAAATGTGTGCCCAGGTTCCACTGAGATTTGAACTCAGATCACTGGATTCAAAGTCCAGCGTGCTTACCATTACACCATGGAACCAACCATGCCTCAGACATGGCTGCGGCTTGTTGTGCTGAATAAAGCATATGAAATCGTGAACGATGGCGAAAACAGGCTCCAAAGCTGAAGTGCAAATCTGCATTCATAGACAATGGTAAATTGATATCTTATAACCTTTCATTCCACAAATTTACCAACATTTCCACGATATCACAGCTAGCGCAGTTTGAAATGTTGATGAAAAGTGGCTAGTGAAAAGATTGCTGTATCTGTTACTTGGAAAAAGTGTGAAAAAAATAAATTGCAAAACTTATACTGTTAGAAAACTGTTCATCCAGTAGTCGATAAAGATTAGCATTGCATGGTAAAAGGCTTCATCTGAGAGATAATTTAAGGTTTGTGCAAATCAAAGTGCATGTCCCAGTCCATTAGCCAGGACAGCGGTCTGTGGCTGCTGGACAAGATCAAGAGAAAATCCTCTTACCTGATGGCACCCACTGTGCTTCTTTTGATTAGCGGCAAGTAGCACATGTAATGTTGCTACAGAATAGATTATCTAAAGAACAGTCAAAGATAAAGTCAGTTTGGTCCTGGAAATTCGCTCCATCACAGATCACTGTCATGGGGAATAGACTAGTAAACATGCAAATTGAACAAAGATCAAAGGTCAAAAAGATATTGAAACATAGACGTAATCGGCAGGATTTGAATCTGCGCGGGGAGACCCCAATGGATTTCAAGTCCATCGCCTTAACCACTCGGCCACGACTACTCGGACGACAAGCTGTTATGAGTTTCACACACGTTTTCTAATAGCACCATGATCAAGCTCAGTGATCAACCCTCTGGAAGACATCTCAGAAAATGAAAAGAAAATACAAGGTCTCAGTAAAATGCAAAAATCTGATTTAAAGTCATCATCAATGGGAACCATTCACAGTTTAAAGCTTTTCCCTCTTCATAATATGGATTTGGAGTCAGTCAGCTCCAAAAACATCCTTAAAAATAATCCGAAAATGCTGAGAAGACTGAAAATAATCATTTCCAAGTAAAAAAGACTTGGTGTTCATTTGATCAGTCTTTGGAGCATCTATTAACCATGTCAAGTTTCCAAAAATGTCCAGCGGTTAACTGAAATTACCATATCAATCTTCAGATGTTTTTCACTTTGAACAGCTCCATACCTATACTACAAGTCAACGGTAAGGTTCGAAAGACCCTATAAAGGGTCCTGATTGACTTTTGTGTGCTACAAAAAAAGCCACAAAACACATTCAAAAGACGCCGAAAAGAATTTTTAGAAAAACACCACCAAAAATGTTTATAAGGCACTTTAGGAAATTCTGGAAAACACAAGAAAAGATGGCTTAGAGAAAAATCAAAAACACTTCCTGAAGCCATTTTGGCTTCAAATCCTTGTCAGATTCACCCACTTGGAAAGAGTGTTATGTGAATATTGACTCAAGTCACAGAGTATGAGATTGCTTGGTATGACATAGACAATGAGTGACATAGACAATGAGTGATAAAGACAATTTTAATTTTTGCTAATCCTACTTGATTGACAGCTTTGACGATAGTATTCCATGAATCCTTGAACTCTTTTTTTGTCTTTTATTATGTGGATTTTAAATTGCTTGTTTCATCATAAACATTGGGCATCGTCGATCTGAGTGCAGATGGAAAAATCAAAATGAGTGCCCAGGTTCCACTGAGATTTGAACTAAGATCACTGGATTCAAAGTCCAGAGTGCTAACCATTACACCATGGAACCAACCATGACACAGTCATGGCTGCGGCTTGTTGTGCTGAATAAAGCATATGAAATCGTGAACGATGGCGAAAACAGGCTCCAAAGCTGCAGTGCAAATCTGCAATCATACACAATGGTAAATTGATATTTTATAACCTTTCATTCCACAAATTTACCAACATTTCCACGATATCACAGCTAGGACAGTTAGAAATGTTGATGAAAAGTGGCTAGTAAAAAGATTGCTGTATCTGTTACTTGGAAAAAGTGTGAAAAAAATAAATTGCAAAACGTATACTGTTAGAAAACTGTTCATCCAGTAGTCGATAAAGATTAGCATTGCATGGTAAAAGGCTTCATCTGAGAGATAATTTAAGGTTTGTGCAAATCAAAGTGCATGTCCCAGTCCATTAGCCAGGACAGAGGTCTGTGGCTGCTGGACAAGATCAAGAGAAAAACCTCTTACCTGATGGCACCCACAGTGCTTCTTTTGATTAGCGGCAAGTCGCACATGTAATGTTGCTCCAGAATAGATTATCTAAAGAACAGTCAAAGATAAAGTCAGTTTGGTCCAAGAAACTCGCTCCATCACAGATCACAGTCATGGGGAATAGACTAGTAAACATGCAAATTGAACAACAGAGATAAAAGGTCAAAAAGTTATTGAAACATAGACGTAGTCGGCAGGATTTGCACCTGCGCGGGGAGACCCCAATGGATTTCTTGCTTATCGCCTTAACCACTCGGACACGACTACTCGGACTTCAAGCTGTTATGGGTTTCACACACGTTTTCTAATAGCACCATGATCAAGCTCAGTGATCAACCCTCTGGAAGACATCTCAGAAAATGAAAAGAAAATACAAGGTCTCAGTAAAATGCAAAAATCTGATTTAAAGTAATCATCAATGGGAACCATTCACAGTTTAAAGCTTTTCCCTCTTCATAATGTGGATTTGGAGTCAGTCAGCTCTGAAATTAGAACTGAAATTACCATATCAATCTTCAGCTGTTTTTCACTTTGAACAGCTCCATACCTATACTACAAGTCAATGGTAAGGTTCGAAAGACCCTATAAAGGGTCCTGATTGACTTTTGTGTGCTACAAAAAAAGCCACAAAACACATTCAAAAGATGCCGAAAAGAATTTTTAGAAAAACACCACCAAAAATGTTTATAAGGCACTTTAGGAAATTCTGAAAAACACAAGAAAAGATGGCTTAGAGAAACATCAAAAACACTTGCTGAAGCCATTTTGGCTTCAAATCCTTGTCAGATTCACCCACTTGGAAAGAGTGTTATGTGAATATTGACTCAAGTCACAGAGTATGAGATTGCTTGGTATGACATAGACAATGAGTGACATAGAAAATGAGTGATATAGACAATTTTAATTTTTGCTAATCCTACTTGATTGACAGCTTTGAATCCTTGAACTTTTTTTTGTCTTTATTATGTGGATTTTAAATTGCTTGTTTCATCTTAAACATTGGGCATCGTCGATCTGAGTGCAGATGGAAAAATCGAAATGTGTGCCCAGGTTCCACTGAGATTTGAACTCAGATTACTGGATTCAAAGTCCAGCGTGCTTACCATTACACCATGGAACCAACCATGCCTCAGACATGGCTGCGGCTTGTTGTGCTGAATAAAGCATATGAAATCGTGAACGATGGCGAAAACAGGCTCCAAAGCTGCAGTGCAAATCTGCATTCATACACAATGGTAAATTGATATCTTATAACCTTTCATTCCACAAATTTACCAACATTTCCACGATATCACAGCTAGCGCAGTTTGAAATGTTGATGAAAAGTGGCTAGTGAAAAGATTGCTGTATCTGTTACTTGGAAAAAGTGTGAAAAAAATAAATTGCAAAACTTATACTGTTAGAAAACTGTTCATCCAGTAGTCGATAAAGATTAGCATTGCATGGTAAAAGGCTTCATCTGAGAGATAATTTAAGGTTTGTGCAAATCAAAGTGCATGTCCCAGTCCATTAGCCAGGACAGCGGTCTGTGGCTGCTGGACAAGATCAAGAGTAAATCCTCTTACCTGATGGCACCCACGGTGCTTCTTTTGATTAGCGGCAAGTAGCACATGTAATGTTGCTACAGAATAGATTATCTAAAGAACAGTCAAAGATAAAGTCAGTTTGGTCCTGGAAACTCGCTCCATCACAGATCACTGTCATGGGGAATAGACTAGTAAACATGCAAATTGAACAAAGATAAAAGGTCAAAAAGATATTGAAACATAGACGTAATCGGCAGGATTTGAACCTGCGCGGGGAGACCCCAATGGATTTCAAGTCCATAGCCTTAACCACTCGGCCACGACTACTCGGACGTCAAGCTGTTATGAGTTTCACACACGTTTTCTAATAGCACCATGATCAAGCTCAGTGATCAACCCTCTGGAAGACATCTCAGAAAATGAAAAGAAAATACAAGGTCTCAGTAAAATGCAAAAATCTGATTTAAAGTCATCATCAATGGGAACCATTCACAGTTTAAAGCTTTTCCCTCTTCATAATGTGGATTTGGAGTCAGTCAGCTCCAAAAACATCCTTAAAAATAATCCGAAAATGCTGAGAAGACTGAAAATAATCATTTCCAAGTAAAAAAGACTTGGTGTTCATTTGATCAGTCTTTGGAGCGTCTATTAACCATGTCAAGTTTCCAAAAATGTCCAGCGGTTAACTGAAATTACCATATCAATCTTCAGATGTTTTTCACTTTGAACAGCTCCATACCTATACTACAAGTCAACGGTAAGGTTCGAAAGACCCTATAAAGGGTCCTGATTGACTTTTGTGTGCTACAAAAAAAGCCACAAAACACATTCAAAAGACGCCGAAAAGAATTTTTAGAAAAACACCACCAAAAATGTTTATAAGGCACTTTAGGAAATTCTGGAAAACACAAGAAAAGATGGCTTAGAGAAAAATCAAAAACACTTCCTGAAGCCATTTTGGCTTCAAATCCTTGTCAGATTCACCCACTTGGAAAGAGTGTTATGTGAATATTGACTCAAGTCACAGAGTATGAGATTGCTTGGTATGACATAGACAATGAGTGACATAGACAATGAGTGATAAAGACAATTTTAATTTTTGCTAATCCTACTTGATTGACAGCTTTGACCATGGTATTCCATGAATCCTTGAACTCTTTTTTTGTCTTTTATTATGTGGATTTTAAATTGCTTGTTTCATCATAAACATTGGGCATCGTCGATCTGAGTGCAGATGGAAAAATCAAAATGAGTCCTGAGCCAAGGTTCCACTGAGATTTGAACTCAGATCACTGGATTCAAAGTCCAGAGTGCTAACCATTACACCATGGAACCAACCATGACACAGTCATGGCTGCGGCTTGTTGTGCTGAATAAAGCATATGAAATCGTGAACGATGGCGAAAACAGGCTCCAAAGCTGCAGTGCAAATCTGCAATCATACACAATGGTAAATTGATATTTTATAACCTTTCATTCCACAAATTTACCAACATTTCCACGATATCACAGCTAGGACAGTTTGAAATGTTGATGAAAAGTGGCTAGTAAAAAGATTGCTGTATCTGTTACTTGGAAAAAGTGTGAAAAAAATAAATTGCAAAACGTATACTGTTAGAAAACTGTTCATCCAGTAGTCGATAAAGATTAGCATTGCATGGTAAAAGGCTTCATCTGAGAGATAATTTAAGGTTTGTGCAAATCAAAGTGCATGTCCCAGTCCATTAGCCAGGACAGAGGTCTGTGGCTGCTGGACAAGATCAAGAGAAAAACCTCTTACCTGATGGCACCCACGGTGCTTCTTTTGATTAGCGGCAAGTCGCACATATAATGTTGCTCCAGAATAGATTATCTAAAGAACAGTCAAAGATAAAGTCAGTTTGGTCCAAGAAACTCGCTCCATCACAGATCACTGTCATGGGGAATAGACTAGTAAACATGCAAATTGAACAACAGAGATAAAAGGTCAAAAAGTTATTGAAACATAGACGTAGTCGGCAGGATTTGCACCTGCGCGGGGAGACCCCAATGAATTTCTTGCTTATCGCCTTAACCACTCGGACACGACTACTCGGACTTCAAGCTGTTATGAGTTTCACACACGTTTTCTAATAGCACCATGATCAAGCTCAGTGATCAACCCTCTGGAAGACATCTCAGAAAATGAAAAGAAAATACAAGGTCTCAGTAAAATGCAAAAATCTGATTTAAAGTCATCATCAATGGGAACCATTCACAGTTTAAAGCTTTTCCCTCTTCATAATATGGATTTGGAGTCAGTCAGCTCCAAAAACATCCTTAAAAATAATCCGAAAATGCTGAGAAGACTGAAAATAATCATTTCCAAGTAAAAAAGACTTGGTGTTCATTTGATCAGTCTTTGGAGCGTCTATTAACCATGTCAAGTTTCCAAAAATGTCCAGCGGTTAACTGAAATTACCATATCAATCTTCAGATGTTTTTCACTTTGAACAGCTCCATACCTATACTACAAGTCAACGGTAAGGTTCGAAAGACCCTATAAAGGGTCCTGATTGACTTTTGTGTGCTACAAAAAAAGCCACAAAACACATTCAAAAGACGCCGAAAAGAATTTTTAGAAAAACACCACCAAAAATGTTTATAAGGCACTTTAGGAAATTCTGGAAAACACAAGAAAAGATGGCTTAGAGAAAAATCAAAAACACTTCCTGAAGCCATTTTGGCTTCAAATCCTTGTCAGATTCACCCACTTGGAAAGAGTGTTATGTGAATATTGACTCAAGTCACAGAGTATGAGATTGCTTGGTATGACATAGACAATGAGTGACATAGACAATGAGTGATAAAGACAATTTTAATTTTTGCTAATCCTACTTGATTGACAGCTTTGACGATAGTATTCCATGAATCCTTGAACTCTTTTTTTGTCTTTTATTATGTGGATTTTAAATTGCTTGTTTCATCATAAACATTGGGCATCGTCGATCTGAGTGCAGATGGAAAAATCAAAATGAGTGCCCAGGTTCCACTGAGATTTGAACTCAGATCACTGGATTCAAAGTCCAGAGTGCTAACCATTACACCATGGAACCAACCATGACACAGTCATGGCTGCGGCTTGTTGTGCTGAATAAAGCATATGAAATCGTGAACGATGGCGAAAACAGGCTCCAAAGCTGCAGTGCAAATCTGCAATCATACACAATGGTAAATTGATATTTTATAACCTTTCATTCCACAAATTTACCAACATTTCCACGATATCACAGCTAGGACAGTTAGAAATGTTGATGAAAAGTGGCTAGTAAAAAGATTGCTGTATCTGTTACTTGGAAAAAGTGTGAAAAAAATAAATTGCAAAACGTATACTGTTAGAAAACTGTTCATCCAGTAGTCGATAAAGATTAGCATTGCATGGTAAAAGGCTTCATCTGAGAGATAATTTAAGGTTTGTGCAAATCAAAGTGCATGTCCCAGTCCATTAGCCAGGACAGAGGTCTGTGGCTGCTGGACAAGATCAAGAGAAAAACCTCTTACCTGATGGCACCCACGGTGCTTCTTTTGATTAGCGGCAAGTCGCACATGTAATGTTGCTCCAGAATAGATTATCTAAAGAACAGTCAAAGATAAAGTCAGTTTGGTCCAAGAAACTCGCTCCATCACAGATCACAGTCATGGGGAATAGACTAGTAAACATGCAAATTGAACAACAGAGATAAAAGGTCAAAAAGTTATTGAAACATAGACGTAGTCGGCAGGATTTGCACCTGCGCGGGGAGACCCCAATGGATTTCTTGCTTATCGCCTTAACCACTCGGACACGACTACTCGGACTTCAAGCTGTTATGGGTTTCACACACGTTTTCTAATAGCACCATGATCAAGCTCAGTGATCAACCCTCTGGAAGACATCTCAGAAAATGAAAAGAAAATACAAGGTCTCAGTAAAATGCAAAAATCTGATTTAAAGTAATCATCAATGGGAACCATTCACAGTTTAAAGCTTTTCCCTCTTCATAATGTGGATTTGGAGTCAGTCAGCTCTGAAATTAGAACTGAAATTACCATATCAATCTTCAGCTGTTTTTCACTTTGAACAGCTCCATACCTATACTACAAGTCAATGGTAAGGTTCGAAAGACCCTATAAAGGGTCCTGATTGACTTTTGTGTGCTACAAAAAAAGCCACAAAACACATTCAAAAGATGCCGAAAAGAATTTTTAGAAAAACACCACCAAAAATGTTTATAAGGCACTTTAGGAAATTCTGAAAAACACAAGAAAAGATTGCTTAGAGAAACATCAAAAACACTTGCTGAAGCCATTTTGGCTTCAAATCCTTGTCAGATTCACCCACTTGGAAAGAGTGTTATGTGAATATTGACTCAAGTCACAGAGTATGAGATTGCTTGGTATGACATAGACAATGAGTGACATAGAAAATGAGTGATATAGACAATTTTAATTTTTGCTAATCCTACTTGATTGACAGCTTTGAATCCTTGAACTTTTTTTTGTCTTTATTATGTGGATTTTAAATTGCTTGTTTCATCTTAAACATTGGGCATCGTCGATCTGAGTGCAGATGGAAAAATCGAAATGTGTGCCCAGGTTCCACTGAGATTTGAACTCAGATTACTGGATTCAAAGTCCAGCGTGCTTACCATTACACCATGGAACCAACCATGCCTTAGACATGGCTGCGGCTTGTTGTGCTGAATAAAGCATATGAAATCGTGAACGATGGCGAAAACAGGCTCCAAAGCTGCAGTGCAAATCTGCATTCATACACAATGGTAAATTGATATCTTATAACCTTTCATTCCACAAATTTACCAACATTTCCACGATATCACAGCTAGCGCAGTTTGAAATGTTGATGAAAAGTGGCTAGTGAAAAGATTGCTGTATCTGTTACTTGGAAAAAGTGTGAAAAAAATAAATTGCAAAACTTATACTGTTAGAAAACTGTTCATCCAGTAGTCGATAAAGATTAGCATTGCATGGTAAAAGGCTTCATCTGAGAGATAATTTAAGGTTTGTGCAAATCAAAGTGCATGTCCCAGTCCATTAGCCAGGACAGCGGTCTGTGGCTGCTGGACAAGATCAAGAGTAAATCCTCTTACCTGATGGCACCCACGGTGCTTCTTTTGATTAGCGGCAAGTAGCACATGTAATGTTGCTACAGAATAGATTATCTAAAGAACAGTCAAAGATAAAGTCAGTTTGGTCCTGGAAACTCGCTCCATCACAGATCACTGTCATGGGGAATAGACTAGTAAACATGCAAATTGAACAAAGATAAAAGGTCAAAAAGATATTGAAACATAGACGTAATCGGCAGGATTTGAACCTGCGCGGAGAGACCCCAATGGATTTCAAGTCCATAGCCTTAACCACTCGGCCACGACTACTCGGACGTCAAGCTGTTATGAGTTTCACACACGTTTTCTAATAGCACCATGATCAAGCTCAGTGATCAACCCTCTGGAAGACATCTCAGAAAATGAAAAGAAAATACAAGGTCTCAGTAAAATGCAAAAATCTGATTTAAAGTCATCATCAATGGGAACCATTCACAGTTTAAAGCTTTTCCCTCTTCATAATGTGGATTTGGAGTCAGTCAGCTCCAAAAACATCCTTAAAAATAATCCGAAAATGCTGAGAAGACTGAAAATAATCATTTCCAAGTAAAAAAGACTTGGTGTTCATTTGATCAGTCTTTGGAGCGTCTATTAACCATGTCAAGTTTCCAAAAATGTCCAGCGGTTAACTGAAATTACCATATCAATCTTCAGATGTTTTTCACTTTGAACAGCTCCATACCTATACTACAAGTCAACGGTAAGGTTCGAAAGACCCTATAAAGGGTCCTGATTGACTTTTGTGTGCTACAAAAAAAGCCACAAAACACATTCAAAAGACGCCGAAAAGAATTTTTAGAAAAACACCACCAAAAATGTTTATAAGGCACTTTAGGAAATTCTGGAAAACACAAGAAAAGATGGCTTAGAGAAAAATCAAAAACACTTCCTGAAGCCATTTTGGCTTCAAATCCTTGTCAGATTCACCCACTTGGAAAGAGTGTTATGTGAATATTGACTCAAGTCACAGAGTATGAGATTGCTTGGTATGACATAGACAATGAGTGACATAGACAATGAGTGATAAAGACAATTTTAATTTTTGCTAATCCTACTTGATTGACAGCTTTGACCATGGTATTCCATGAATCCTTGAACTCTTTTTTTGTCTTTTATTATGTGGATTTTAAATTGCTTGTTTCATCATAAACATTGGGCATCGTCGATCTGAGTGCAGATGGAAAAATCAAAATGAGTCCTGAGCCCAGGTTCCACTGAGATTTGAACTCAGATCACTGGATTCAAAGTCCAGAGTGCTAACCATTACACCATGGAACCAACCATGACACAGTCATGGCTGCGGCTTGTTGTGCTGAATAAAGCATATGAAATCGTGAACGATGGCGAAAACAGGCTCCAAAGCTGCAGTGCAAATCTGCAATCATACACAATGGTAAATTGATATTTTATAACCTTTCATTCCACAAATTTACCAACATTTCCACGATATCACAGCTAGGACAGTTTGAAATGTTGATGAAAAGTGGCTAGTAAAAAGATTGCTGTATCTGTTACTTGGAAAAAGTGTGAAAAAAATAAATTGCAAAACGTATACTGTTAGAAAACTGTTCATCCAGTAGTCGATAAAGATTAGCATTGCATGGTAAAAGGCTTCATCTGAGAGATAATTTAAGGTTTGTGCAAATCAAAGTGCATGTCCCAGTCCATTAGCCAGGACAGAGGTCTGTGGCTGCTGGACAAGATCAAGAGAAAAACCTCTTACCTGATGGCACCCACGGTGCTTCTTTTGATTAGCGGCAAGTCGCACATATAATGTTGCTCCAGAATAGATTATCTAAAGAACAGTCAAAGATAAAGTCAGTTTGGTCCAAGAAACTCGCTCCATCACAGATCACTGTCATGGGGAATAGACTAGTAAACATGCAAATTGAACAACAGAGATAAAAGGTCAAAAAGTTATTGAAACATAGACGTAGTCGGCAGGATTTGCACCTGCGCGGGGAGACCCCAATGAATTTCTTGCTTATCGCCTTAACCACTCGGACACGACTACTCGGACTTCAAGCTGTTATGAGTTTCACACACGTTTTCTAATAGCACCATGATCAAGCTCAGTGATCAACCCTCTGGAAGACATCTCAGAAAATGAAAAGAAAATACAAGGTCTCAGTAAAATGCAAAAATCTGATTTAAAGTCATCATCAATGGGAACCATTCACAGTTTAAAGCTTTTCCCTCTTCATAATGTGGATTTGGAGTCAGTCAGCTCTGAAATTAGAACTGAAATTACCATATCAATCTTCAGCTGTTTTTCACTTTGAACAGCTCCATACCTATACTACAAGTCAACGGTAAGGTTCGAAAGACCCTATAAAGGGTCCTGAATGACTTTTGTGTGCTACAAAAAAAGCCACAAAACACATTCAAAAGACGCCGAAAAGAATTTTTAGAAAAACACCACCAAAAATGTTTATAAGGCACTTTAGGAAATTCTGGAAAACACAAGAAAAATCAAAAACACTTCCTGAAGCCATTTTGGCTTCAAATCCTTGTCAGATTCACCCACTTGGAAAGAGTGTTATGTGAATATTGACTCAAGTCACAGAGTATGAGATTGCTTGGTATGACATAGACAATGAGTGACATAGAAAATGAATGATATAGACAATTTTAATTTATGCTAATCCTACTTGATTGACAGCTTTGACCTTGGTATTCCATGAATCCTTGAACTTTTTTTTGTCTTTTATTATGTGGATTTTAAATTGCTTGTTTCATCTTAAACATTGGGCATCGTCGATCTGAGTGCAGATGGAAATACCGAAATGTGTGCCCAGGTTCCACTGAGATTTGAACTCAGATCACTGGATTCAAAGTCCAGCGTGCTAACCATTACACCATGGAACCAACCATGCCTCAGACATGGCTGCGGCTTGTTGTGCTGAATAAAGCATATGAAATCGTGAACGATGGCGAAAAAAGGCTCCAAAGCTGCAGTGCAAATCTGCATTCATAGACAATGGTAAATTGATATCTTATAACCTTTCATTCCACAAATTTACCAACATTTCCACGATATCACAGCTAGCGCAGTTTGAAATGTTGATGAAAAGTGGCTAGTGAAAAGATTGCTGTATCTGTTACTTGGAAAAAGTGTGAAAAAAATAAATTGCAAAACTTATACTGTTAGAAAACTGTTCATTCAGTAGTCGATAAAGATTAGCATTGCATGGTAAAAGGCTTCATCTGAGAGATAATTTAAGGTTTGTGCAAATCAAAGTGCATGTCCCAGTCCATTAGCCAGGACAGCGGTCTGTGGCTGCTGGACAAGATCAAGAGAAAATCCTCTTACCTGATGGCACCCACGGTGCTTCTTTTGATTAGCGGCAAGTAGCACATGTAATGTTGCTACAGAATAGATTATCTAAAGAACAGTCAAAGATAAAGTCAGTTTGGTCCTGGAAACTCGCTCCATCACAGATCACTGTCATGGGGAATAGACTAGTAAACATGCAAATTGAACAAAGATAAAAGGTCAAAAAGATATTGAAACATAGACGTAATCGGCAGGATTTGAACCTGCGCGGGGAGACCCCAATAGATTTCAAGTCCATAGCCTTAACCACTCGGCCACGACTACTCGGACGTCAAGCTGTTATGAGTTTCACACACGTTTTCTAATAGCACCATGATCAAGCTCAGTGATCAATCCTCTGGAAGACATCTCAGAAAATGAAAAGAAAATACAAGGTCTCAGTAAAATGCAAAAATCTGATTTAAAGTCATCATCAATGGGAACCATTCACAGTTTAAAGCTTTTCCCTCTTCATAATGTGGATTTGGAGTCAGTCAGCTCCAAAAACATCCTTAAAAATAATCCGAAAATGCTGAGAAGACTGAAAATAATCATTTCCAAGTAAAAAAGACTTGGTGTTCATTTGATCAGTCTTTGGAGCGTCTATTAACCATGTCAAGTTTCCAAAAATGTCCAGCGGTTAACTGAAATTACCATATCAATCTTCAGATGTTTTTCACTTTGAACAGCTCCATACCTATACTACAAGTCAACGGTAAGGTTCGAAAGACCCTATAAAGGGTCCTGATTGACTTTTGTGTGCTACAAAAAAAGCCACAAAACACATTCAAAAGACGCCGAAAAGAATTTTTAGAAAAACACCACCAAAAATGTTTATAAGGCACTTTAGGAAATTCTGGAAAACACAAGAAAAGATGGCTTAGAGAAAAATCAAAAACACTTCCTGAAGCCATTTTGGCTTCAAATCCTTGTCAGATTCACCCACTTGGAAAGAGTGTTATGTGAATATTGACTCAAGTCACAGAGTATGAGATTGCTTGGTATGACATAGACAATGAGTGACATAGACAATGAGTGATAAAGACAATTTTAATTTTTGCTAATCCTACTTGATTGACAGCTTTGACCATGGTATTCCATGAATCCTTGAACTCTTTTTTTGTCTTTTTTTATGTGGATTTTAAATTGCTTGTTTCATCATAAACATTGGGCATCGTCGATCTGAGTGCAGATGGAAAAATCAAAATGAGTGCCCAGGTTGCACTGAGATTTGAACTCAGATCACTGGATTCAAAGCCCACCATGGAACCAACCATGACACAGTCATGGCTGCGGCTTGTTGTGCTGAATAAAGCATATGAAATCGTGAACGATTTCGAAAACAGGCTCCAAAGCTGCAGTGCAAATCTGCAATCATACACAATGGTAAATTGATATTTTATAACCTTTCATTCCACAAATTTACCAACATTTCCACGATATCACAGCTAGGACAGTTTGAAATGTTGATGAAAAGTGGCTAGTAAAAAGATTGCTGTATCTGTTACTTGGAAAAATTGTGAAAAAAATAAATTGCAAAACGTATACTGTTAGAAAACTGTTCATCCAGTAGTCGATAAAGATTAGCATTGCATGGTAAAAGGCTTCATCTGAGAGATAATTTAAGGTTTGTGCAAATCAAAGTGCATGTCCCAGTCCATTAGCCAGGACAGAGGTCTGTGGCTGCTGGACAAGATCAAGAGAAAAACCTCTTACCTGATGGCACCCACGGTGCTTCTTTTGATTAGCGGCAAGTCGCACATGTAATGTTGCTCCAGAATAGATTATCTAAAGAACAGTCAAAGATAAAGTCAGTTTGGTCCAAGAAACTCGCTCCATCACAGATCACAGTCATGGGGTAATAGACTAGTAAACATGCAAATTGAACAACAGAGATAAAAGGTCAAAAAGTTATTGAAACATAGACGTAGTCGGCAGGATTTGCACCTGCGCGGGGAGACCCCAATGGATTTCTTGCTTATCGCCTTAACCACTCGGACACGACTACTCGGACTTCAAGCTGTTATGAGTTTCACACACGTTTTCTAATAGCACCATGATCAAGCTCAGTGATCAACCCTCTGGAAGACATCTCAGAAAATGAAAAGAAAATACAAGGTCTCAGTAAAATGCAAAAATCTGATTTAAAGTCATCATCAATGGGAACCATTCACAGTTTAAAGCTTTTCCCTCTTCATAATGTGGATTTGGAGTCAGTCAGCTCTGAAATTAGAACTGAAATTACCATATCAATCTTCAGCTGTTTTTCACTTTGAACAGCTCCATACCTATACTACAAGTCAACGGTAAGGTTCGAAAGACCCTATAAAGGGTCCTGAATGACTTTTGTGTGCTACAAAAAAAGCAACAAAACACATTCAAAAGACGCCGAAAAGAATTTTTAGAAAAACACCACCAAAAATGTTTATAAGGCACTTTAGGAAATTCTGGAAAACACAAGAAAAGATGTCTTAGAGAAAAATCAAAAACACTTCCTGAAGCCATTTTGGCTTCAAATCCTTGTCAGATTCACCCACTTGGAAAGAGTGTTATGTGAATATTGACTCAAGTCACAGAGTATGAGATTGCTTGATATGACATAGACAATGAGTGACATAGAAAATGAGTGATATAGACAATTTTAATTTTTGCTAATCCTACTTGATTGACAGCTTTGACCTTGGTATTCCATGAATCCATGAACTTTTTTTTGTCTTTTATTATGTGGATTTTAAATTGCTTGTTTCATCTTAAACATTGGGCATCGTCGATCTGAGTGCAGATGGAAAAATCAAAATGTGTGCCCAGGTTCCACTGAGATTTGAACTCAGATCACTGGATTCAAAGTCCAGAGTGCTAACCATTACACCATGGATCCAACCATGCCTCAGACATGGCTGCGGCTTGTTGTGCTGAATAAAGCATATGAAATCGTGAACGATGGCAAAAACAGGCTCCAAAGCTGCAGTGCAAATCTGAATTCATACACAATGGTAAATTGATATCTTAGAACCTTTCATTCCACAAATTTACCAACATTTCCACGATATCTCAGCTAGCGCATTTTGAAATGTTGATGAAAAGTGGCTAGTAAAAAGATTGCTGTATCTGTTACTTGGAAAAAGTGTGAAAACAATAAATTGCAAAACTTATACTGTTAGAAAACTGTTCATCCAGTAGTCGATAAAGATTAGCATTGCATGGTAAAAGGCTTCATCTGAGAGATAATTTAAGGTTTGTGCAAATCAAAGTGCATGTCCCAGTCCATTAGCCAGGAGAGCGGTCTGTGGCTGCTGGACAAGATCAAGAGAAAAACCTCTTACCTGATGGCACCCACGGTGCTTCTTTTCATTAGCGGCAAGTCGCACATGTAATGTTGCTCCAGAATAGATTATCTAAAGAACAGTCAAAGATAAAGTCAGTTTGGTCCTGGAAACTCGCTCCATCACAGATCACTGTCATGGGGAATAGACTAGTAAACATGCAAATTGAACAACAAAGATAAAAGGTCAAAAAGTTATTGAAACATAGATGTAGTCAGCAGGATTTGCACCTGCGCGGGGAAACCCCAATGGATTTCTTGCCCATCGCCTTAACCACTCGGCCACGACTACTCGGACTTAAAGTTGTTATGAGTTTCACACACGTTTTCTAATAGCACCATGATCAAGCTCAGTGATCAACCCTCTGGAAGACATCTCAGAAAATGAAAAGAAAATACAAGGTCTCAGTAAAATGCAAAAATCTGATTTAAAGTCATCATCAATGGGAACCATTCACAGTTTAAAGCTTTTCCCTTTTCATAATGTGGATTTGGAGTCAGTCAGCTCCAAAAACATCCTTAAAAATAATCCGAAAATGCTGAGAAGACTGAACATAATCATTTCCAAGTAAAAAAGACTTGATGTTCATTTGATCAGGCTTTGGAGCGTCTATTAACCATGTCAAGTTTCCTAAAATGTCCAGCGGTTAACTGAAATTACCATATCAATCTTCAGCTGTTTTTCACTTTGAACAGCTCCATACCTATACTACAAGTCAACGGTAAGGTTCGAAAGACCCTATAAAGGGTCCTGAATGACTTTTGTGTGCTACAAAAAAAGCCACAAAACACATTCAAAAGACGCCGAAAAGAATTTTTAGAAAAACACCACCAAAAATGTTTATAAGGCACTTTAGGAAATTCTGAAAAACACAAGAAAAGATGGCTTAGAGAAAAATCAAAAACACTTCCTGAAGCCATTTTGGCTTCAAATCCTTGTCAGATTCACCCACTTGGAAAGAGTGTTATGTGAATATTGACTCAAGTCACAGAGTATGAGATTGCTTGGTAAGACATAGACAATGAGTGATATAGACAATTTTAATTTTTGCTAATACTACTTGATTGACTGCTTTGACCATGGTATTCCATGGATCCTTGAACTCTTTTTTGTCTTTTATTATGTGGATTTTAAATTGCTTGTTTCATCATAAACATTGGGCATCGTCGATCTGAGTGCAGATGGAAAAATCGAAATGTGTGCCCAGGTTCCACTGAGATTTGAACTCGGATCACTGGATTCAAAGTACAGAGTGCTAAAAATTACACCATGGAACCAACCATGACACAGTCATGGCTGCGGTTTGTTGTGCTGAATAAAGCATATGAAATCGTGAACGATGGCGAAAACAGGCTCCAAAGCTGCAGTGCAAATCTGCAATCATACACAATGGTAAATTGATATCTTATAACCTTTCATTCCACAAATTTACCAACATTTCCACGATATCACAGCTAGGACAGTTTGAAATGTTGATGAAAAGTGGCTAGTAAAAAGATTGCTGTATCTGTTACTTGGAAAAAGTGTGAAAAAAATAAATTGCAAAACTTATACTGTTAGAAAACTGTTCATCCAGTAGTCGATAAAGATTAGCATTGCGTGGTAAAAGGCTTCATCTGAGAGATAATTTAAGGTTTGTGCAAATCAAAGTGCATGTCCCAGTCCATTAGCCAGGACAGCGGTCTGTGGCTGCTGGACAAGATCAAGAGAAAAACCTCTTACCTGATGGCACCCACGGTGCTTCTTTTGATTAGCGGCAAGTCGCACATGTAATGTTGCTCCAGAATAGATTATCTAAAGAACAGTCAAAGATAAAGTCAGTTTGGTCCGAGAAACTCGCTCCATCACAGATCACTGTCATGGGGAATAGACTAGTAAACATGCAAATTGAACA